>NW_003805018.1:23463-57666 GCF_000255335.2 Galendromus occidentalis | reverse complement strand
GAAGGCACCGAGTCGCGCGCCGATAGANGTTTCGGAAGTGCGATATGAGGGCATCCTTCTGGACTGGGCAGGCGACCGGAGCTGTTCTCTGAAGCCATCTGTAGGGTCTTGTTCAGCCTCTTCGATGAGTTTCTGTTCCTGTCCCCTCGCATGCTCTAGCTTCTGGGCTTTGTAAATGCCTCTGCAGAGTGTCTTGAGGTGCGCTGCGAGGGGTCTGAGTGAAGGATATTGCGCCGCCAGTTGAGATGCCGCCAGTTGACCTGATCTTGCTGCCCTACATAGGCTGTTGAACAAAGGTCTCCCCCTTCTCGGGGTTGGATGCTTGGAAGACGACCGCAGTATTTCTGTGATATGACTCGCATATCCATCCACATTTATCTGCTGAGAGACAGGGAGGATTTCATGGGCTCTTGATAGGAGTTTCGTCTCGTTGATGCTTCTTGAGAGTGGTTTGCGTTTCACTTTAGGGGTCGTTTCTCCTTCGAGGGTGATTTCGATGCCAATTGGGAGATGCGGTTTGATGGAGGCCCCTTCTTTGAGTCCGTGATTCGTACCCAGGAAGGAGACATTCCTGCGGGGCATATTTGTCGCGAAAATGTCAATGATCGAGCGGCCCTTATGATTTTCGAAAGTATGTTCCCTCAAGTCGTTCACTACCCAGCAGCCGATACTGGACAGGAAGTCGAGGAGCGCTGTCGTGCGTTCGTCGTGTTCCCGCTCCATTAGTGTGTTGAAGTCGCCGCCTTGGATCAGGGGTTCCGAGCTATTGAACGCTCCCGTTCCCGTTGAGAGTTTGTCGAGCAGGATTTCGCTAGATTCGGTTCCCGCCGGACGGACGTATGCTGCCACGATGTTGAATCTGGAGCTTCTCGCCGCTATCAGGTTTTCTTCGTTTAGAACAGGGACGAGGTCCCCTACTCTATGATTGTAGAGTATGGAGACCCCTCCGCTTGGGCGACCTGCGCCCGGTGTCTTGAGCGCAGGGGAATGGATTGCGTAGAAGCCTGATGTGTCAAAGGGGGAGACAGACCAAGTTTCCGTAAGTATGAGAATATCGATGTTTTTGAGGCAGTCCGGGTCAATGAGCTGAATGTTTTTCGCGCCTCCACAGTTCCACTGAACTATGTTTAACGTCTGGTTCTGGTCGGGGGTCGTCCTCTGCTCGGCCGGCGGAGGCTTCGTCCGCGGCTCCGGCTTCTCGAGGTTTCTGCTCGAGGAGGTCGCGACTTGCTCCTCTGTCTCGCTGTTAGGGGTGGGGGCGGATTTCTCCCCTGGGACCATTGCATCATCGCCGTGAGCATATCCCGGAAATGGGGAAGGTTGGGGGTGGGATCACGTCTTCGTTGATCACGGTTTAGTGAGAGGTTCCGCTTGGCTGTCGGTCTCTGTTGCGATGTCGCGTTGGAATGCCTCGTTCGAGATCCTCCATCCGAAGAACCTCCGTCTGGAGATCCTTCGTTTGAAGATCCTCCATTAGAAAGACTCTGGAGAAATATTCGAGAATGTGAATGAGTGGGTGGCATGTCTCCGTGTGTCTCCGACTTCGAGGTATCATGAATCAAGGGTAATCCAAAAGAGATCAGGATACGAAAGGGTTCGAATTCGCAGATTATTTATCAGATATACGGAGAGTCAATTTATCAACGAAGCCCAACTTCATATCTCGAGACTCCGCAAAATACAATAATAAAAAGCGGCTGAATATGTCGTCCCCTAAATGACATATGTTTTTCAGTTTTCTTCGATTAAATCCGACTCGCGAGTGCGCGAATATCACGTGCATTCAGGGATTGGTACGCATGGAGAAGGATCCTTATAAGCGAGTCCACTTACCTATATGGAAACCTCATACGCGAGGCTGTTCATGCTGAAATCTCCTTCTACGCGGGGCTGCACATACCACATACCTATGCTCACTTCTTTGCGCGCGAGGTTGCCTATGCGCACAGTTCCTTCTGCGCGAGGTTCCTCATACGATAAGTTCCCAATACGCGAGGTTGCTCTTGTGGTTAGCTCCCTATGAGCGAGGTTTCTTTCGTGGTTAGCTCCCCATGAGCGAGGTTGCTTATACGGAAAGTTTCCTGAAAACGAGGTTGCTAATACGGAAATCCGCTCACACGCGAGGTTTCTGATGCGGAGGGTCCCCTATGCTTACGGTTGCCATTGCGGAAAGTTCGTTTTATGATGCTTCATTTTGCGATTTTTGAGGTGGCTTGTAAGCGGGGCTCTATACTCTCGGTTTGCTTCTCAGTGAGCTTCTCCATCACTGCTGCTAAGCTCCGCAAGATGGCTTCGATTTCCCTCTTCTGATCCTCATCGTCGACTGCGCCACTGAAACGCTCTGGTTCACGTGGAGTAACTAGTCATGCTACGTCTACTGTAGGAATCAATTTATTCAGGCATCGTCGTTTCTTTTACAGAAACGAACGAGAATACTCCGTTGTCAACATCGCACGATACACAACAATTAGATTGCAGATGGAGCTGGTAGTCTTCAACACCTCGGCTCTGTGGAGTCGAAACTCGCGTGAAGGATCAACAAGGACCCCTGACGGAGCTTGCATCTCTGATAATGTTGCCGTTTATGGATGGGGCTGAGTCTTCAAAACCATACACTTCGGCTCGGTTAAACACATGTGATTGGCTGCTGCCCATCTGGCGATGTGTTCGGAAGCGAGCTGAAGAGCCTTACAATCTCCATCAGACATGATCTCCCTGTAAATCTTGACATCATCAGCGAATAGCTCATACTTGATCGAAGTCGGGATAGATTCCTCGAGGTTGAGAACGAAGACATTGGTCCGAGGCATGAACCCTGAGGCCTGAGGCCAGCCAGACGGGCACCTGCCCGGGGAGGACGTGGTGTCTCGAACCCTTTATCTTAAGATTCTGTCAGTGAGATACGCTTGACGCCACTTCATCGAGCTGGGGTTGACGCCACACTTATGTAACTTTGATATCAACAAGCTATGATTAATTTTATCGAATGCCTTTGAGAAGTCATCATGTATACAATGAACCTGCTTTTTGTTTGCCGGGGCGATTCCCCGGTCCCGCATTACGGCAAGCAGCTTAGATGTTGTTGACTTGCTCTTCCTAAAGTCATGCTGGTTTTAATCGAGAAGGTCATTTGACACGGGGTGGGCGTGCATCGAGTCAACTAGTATTCTTCCTAGTATAAGACACGGTATCACAGACAGCGCGACTGGGCGGTAATTATCTGGCGCCTCCCTATCACCTCTTTTGTGAATGGGTGCGACAAACGAGGCTCGAAACAACTGAGGAACTTCTCCATCGTAGAGTGAACGGGAGAAAAAATGAGCTCTCTGGCTAAGCTCCTGTAGAATATCGGGGGAGAGCTTGTTGTATACTTGTAGAAGGGAGAGGTCTTATGCCGGACACTGGGCCTGGACTGCCCGAGTGACCAGAGGAATTCGTCGATTGTCATACACTGATGAGAAGAATCGACGGGATGCCTCGGCCTCCTCCACTTCGGTTGGCAACCTGACGAAGTCCATCGTGTGATCGTCTATTGAAATGCGTATCGACAGCCGTCGACCTCACGCCATAATGTTGGCACAGAACTCCTCCGCGGGGCGACGAGGAACAACAGTCCCATCTAAAGAGTCATGCCTTATTGCCATTCTTCCAGAGACAGCGTAGATTGGAATCATCCAGATCTCCCTCACTAAGTCGAGGCATACAACATGTATTTCACGTTGAGCCCTTCAATCCCATGCACTCATCGACTTATTCGCTACATTAATCTCAATTATGGATTCATCATATCACTTATCGATGGACTGAATTTTCACTCAAAATTCCTTGCAAGCGGCTCTTCGGAACAACCGTGCTTTGCGAGCTCCTCCCTCGTAGCGGATCCTTATCTAGCTGTATTTCCGAACTCGGGACAGAACTCGAGCGTTAACTGAGAGCTCTGCGGGCTCCGTGGAGTTTCGGAGCTCATTCGGTTGCCGTAACTCAATTCACTGATCGATATACGTTTTCCGTCCTTCCCCGAGAAAAGATGAATCTATGATAAAATCTGAGAATGACGAAAATCGCGGAGTTCGCTGAATACCGACGAAAATCGCGGTTTCCGCGATTCCCGCGACTTCCGCGATTTTCTTACAGCCCTACCTATGACCCATGACTACGAGCCATAATGAACATGATAGATTCCATCATCAACAATACAGCCCGGCCCGTTCCAGCACCGCCTGAGTGATGAATCACGCTCTCCAATGCTTCCGAGATCCAGCTTCGAACAAGAGCGCATCATCGTCTCTGACAGCTTAGTTCTCGTCATAACATCATTTTCTACCACGCTAATATCCTTGCGATAACCACTATTCCGGTTGTAATCGTCCCAATCAAGAATGGAATGCACACAAAGATGGTTTCAATATGTCGCAAATACATACATCCCTCAGCACAGCACAACATGATGAGCAACGCCCGCGCAACGACCCTTCAGCGCTTCTATCGGATGAGAGATATCAGGTGCCAGTGCTTTGAAGACGTTCTCACGCAGCATCCAACGATTATGTCCCTGACATTACCTAGCCTGAAGTTTTCTGGAGGATCTGGAAATCGAGCGAATCGGATGATGAGAGCCGACGGGGTTGAGGAGTCAAACATGCAGACTTTCCTTGTATTCGCTGATCACCGAGCCGGAGTGCGAGACGAGATGCTGCTTTCCGAAGTCCAAAGAATGCAGCTCAGGAAGGGACTTTGTCGGCTCTAACAGACAGAGGAAGGCTGCCGATTGCCCCCACCGGATTGCGTCTACTCAGAGGGGGACAGCGGTTACCGACCCTCTCGAACTTGCAGTCAATTTTTCAGTCGACTTCGAATTGCAATGATAACCTCCATGCCGGAAATCGACGACTGCCAGAATTTTTTTCAGAGATGCGAGATCCGTGGAGGCATTCGACAGGAGACAAGAACGGCGCCTCTCGGGACAACGACTGAATCGAAACAAGGAAATCCTCGCCATTTTTTGGTGATTAGAGGGTGTCACGAATAGGCGTTTGCTAGAACTAGGTATTTGAAATGGTACTTGAATCAGATAGAAGATAGATGAATAAAAACAAGGATGGGTTCTCGTGGCCCGGTAGGGAAAGGGGCGACTCCGAGAAGGCGCGCTGTCTTTACAGCGGCCTCCGGCCGCCAGTCAGCAGAATGTGTGAAGAGCAACGTGTGACAGGAGGAGTCGATTCGCGGTCGACTCACAGTCAGTCAAAGTCACATTGATATTATACAATAAATTGTTTCCCCGGTGTCATTCCCTCAGTGAAACATAATGTAGGTTGTTCTCCCGCAACATACATCATCCAGGAGATGTAGTATGTTGTGAGGTGATCGAATCCGGGCGTTTTATCAGTTGGGATCAGAATACGGAGCGCTTGTGTACGAATTTTCGGCTCGCTTGCTTCAAGGTTATCGGCCTGAAGGGGTTCTATGAGATTTAATCTTGGGGGATCGATCAAGTTCCCGGCTGCTCCGCTTCGAAGCTTAGGCTAGCAGTTCCGATGTGTGGTCATGAGCGGAGCCGATGACTCCGCAGCGAATGCGCTATAGTAATTCATGGCTCTGGGATTCTCCTCAAGTAATAATTATAATGTATGCGAGTGCGAATACACGCAAAGCTTTCATGTCCTTGAGTTAGCTTAGGAGAATTCCGTGGCTAAACATTTTTTCTTCACTCAGCATCGAGGGTCGGGGAGGCGCTGATCCGCTTCCAACAGGCTTTTCGCTCGCTCCTCGTCTAGCGGAATCAATTTAGCAAGCTCACTCGGCTTTGACTCAAGTTCAAGGCGGATCATTGTATTTTTTTCTCTCATGAGATCTCCACCCTTTTAGCAGAATCCCCCCATCCTACCGGAGACTTCGAAGAAGAAGGCAATCAGCCAGCCAGTCGTCCGTTCACTAATTGCGAAGATCGTGGAATCGTTGCGTATCTACAGTAATTTTTGAAGGGCAAATTGAATTATTTGACCGGTTGACAACTGCTTCCGATCGGATGCCGATTGAAGCTGATGAACATGCAGAGCGCTCCAGGCATCGACCACTGAGCTATGTGATGCTCAACGTCGCTTATCCGAGAGCTCTCTTGCAGCGGCAGAACCAGGACGTGATTCGCTCCTGTTCTCCTGTGAGCTAGTCTCCCGGATTCGCAAGTTCAGATGCTCTGTTCGCAGGCGAGTCTCATCATCATCGGCATCCAGAGGCGTCCATCGAGCGCGAGCGTCGAGACATCGACAAAGACGCCTCCAATTTCCGCACGGCCATTGAAGTCCGATGGAAGCCCCTCGCAGCGGTAATGAACAGAATTAAGGGAAAATGGGTATCCACACAAAGCCAAGATGAAGGCAGCCTATTACAGCCGGCTTCCCGGAATGGGCTCACTGGGTTCGGCGTCCAGTCCAATGAGCAGAGTCCCACATACCGGTATGTCTTCCGACGAGGAACGAAGCGCAGAGCCTGACTGTCCTTGTTTGAGCTCACAATCTAAGAGCTAGGACAGCGAAAAGTAGGCATCTATCCCGGTCTGGCGGATGCTCTGTTCCTGGGGGTGGAGATCGAGAATCATTTGGGAGTCACCAGAGGATTTTGCCCATTGTCGATCGCTCGGTTATTTTTTCCTAGATGTCCGTCAGTCGCCGGGTATCTACGATTTCCCTGTAGTCCTCAGCATTGAACCAGAGCGTCGAATTCCGGGGGCAGGCCAACAAAAAGTGAAATGATTTGACCACCTGAAACCGGATTTTGGCCGCGCCGTGCATTCACCCATATGGGCCGCCTATGTAAGGAGTTAATCCGCACTATCTTGATTCTCGTCTCGAGCGTTCGACTCTTCGAGAACGGGTTTCACTCGGCGGGAGTTTTTCTGTAGCCGAAGGCAGCTCCAGAAAGTCGGAAGATCTTGCCAGACAGCGTGGACCCTCTCTGGCCCAGTGAGTGACTCCGGAGAAAACGAAAAAGAGGTCTCATCCACGGAGAAGACTGTTTCTCGCTTCCGAGACACAGGTGATGCAGAGTTCGGAAACCACATTCCGTCCCGTTCATTAGCTGTGCCTGCACTCAACGGATGCCATCGAGAGCACTCAATCTATCGGCGGTATCTCGCTGACTCTAGCGAAAATCTTCCTGATCGCCCCGACCTGTGATGCGATTCTAATTGGGCATTGCTCAGATGGAGTGACTGGAGATTTTCTGTGAAATTATAAACTGCACCGCAGGAGGTTGAAGTTCATGATCTAAGAACCACGCGAACAGCCTCGGATGACTCACTAGATTTATCGTTAATGAGGACGTATCGACTGTCCCGCCCATCGGCCCCGCCGTCAGTTGCGGATTGTGAAATGGATAAGGTTCTCCACTCTCAATGTAGAGAGCGAAGCTTTGGAACCGAGATTCGACCCGAAAAATCGGCTGCACCGACAGAAGATTCGACCCTATTCTTACTCTTCCGGTGTGCCTCCGTCTCGAGAAAGCAGCGTCTATCTTTTGTGACTCTTCCCTCGCGAAGCGTCGGCATTAGCTCACGAAGTCTTCCGCGGCCAGGATTAAGAATGCCACCGGCGATAAAAACCACCGACGTAGACTCTGACGGCTCGCTCCAAACTCAGCTGAAGACCGTAAGCCAATGGAAGCGACCGACATCATTTTTCACCAGGCGAAGCTCTGGCGGTGCGTGTGTTCTCCTTATCAGACCAATCCGCTATCGAATCTCGCAGCGCGCTGCTCAGTTGTAGGTTTCAGCAGGTAGGAGGGATTCGAACGACTTCACCACGTTAGACAGAGGCTATCCATGATACCGTGCGACCAGCTATCGCCTTGAAGCAGACACGAGGTAAATTTCTGCTCAGCAAACACATGTCCGGGGGCAGCCGACCGAAGAAGGAGCAGGATTCTCGACATCCTCCACGGAGACTTACTTTCACAGGCTACATCGGAAGTCCGCAGACGAGACTCGGGAACAATTCGCGTGATACTCTCAAGCCGGGTATTCTCGAGACCTCTCTGCCGATTTATGTGGACCTATTTAACGGTATTCTTGTCCCTGGTCATCCATGTGAAGAGCCCCGGATCCCTCGAATCTAGCGCAAATGAAGAGGAGCATGCTTCTCTCGTGCTCCACGATGCGGAATTTAGGATTCAGTGACTGAGATTTACCTCCGATTTTGAATCAATGTGAGCCTGAATACCCAGAATATCGCGTCAGTCACATGCAGGACTGCTAATACGAGGCGAAAAGTGATCGGGTACACTCGGAGGATCGAGTCTCCTTGTTTCAGTGCATAGGGAGACTCTTAGGCTCATCACGAAGGGACGATTCTAAGCACATATAAGCCTCGGAGCACCCTAGACAGTCTCGGATCTTATGCGAAGTCTACCCCGGACCAAGGCCAAGAAAGCTAATTCTTCGTTCCTTTGAGCCAACTGCGAAATCTCAGACAGCGCCTCGAGCCTGGCTCATTTATTCATTGCCTCGAGGAAACGATTCCGAGGTAAAGGAACATGAGCGCTTTCCGGTGGTTGCGAATGAGGAGGAAAGAGGACCGCGGCAAGAGAGGGGACTCCAGCCGTGAAAAGAATAAAAACCTTGCGTCTGAACTCGGCTCAGCGGAACTAGCTCCTCTGTGGGAGACGTACGTGCGCGGACGCGTCAGTGGTACCTGCTCGGGCAGATCGAGTCGGCACAAAATAATCTCGGAGTCCGAAACGTGAGTTGCTCATGTTCTAGCGATCTATTCGGTGATTCGCACTGAGAAGCGCGGAGAAAGATAATTTTCCGTCAGACCGGCGTGAGCTTTTCTGGAGAGAGCATTCGAAACTCGACTCCATGCAGCGCGAAAGATCAGCTCGCAACGGATGCTCTCTCCCGATCGCGAGACTGCTAGAAATCGCGATTAAAACCATCAGGTAGGACGGTGGATCCGGCATCTTCAGCGAACTCATGTAGCTACGTCCTAGTGATCAGGATAGACAATAGTCAAGCTCGTCATCAGAAAGCGACTCCGTCTGCTGGACGCCAAGCGAATGAGCGTTTCCCTCGCGAAGGCTCTCAACCGCGGATCTTTTTCGGGAAACGTTGTTCTTCGGGTATCCAGTGAGCTATTGGGCAGCTGCTCGAGTTTCAGAATCTCGTGCGATGCCGATCGTTCGGCAAACGAAGTTTTCCGGGATCTCATAATCTCCTCCCTGTCAGGAATCGCCCGCAAGGCTGATTTTCTCTCGATCGAAGCGGAGTACCACGATCAAGTGGGCGAAACTTATCGATCTTCCATTCGTTGGTAAGCTGCCCAGGGAGGTCGCTGAAGGAAACCCTGATATAGCGCTCGACTAGATCCAGAGGGCTTCTCCCCTCCGATCCAACCGAATTTCACTCCTGCCGTCAGCTGGGAGCAGAAGCACAGAAAATGTTCCAACTGTCAGAGGCAAAGTGCGAACTGCGGGCCGGTTTTCTATACCGCGATAAGAGCTTGATCGTTTCCCCTCTTCTTATCTCGGGGACTCGGCGGGATTCGTCGTGAATTGTGACCCTCGATAAAATCCGGGTTTCTGTCTATTTTCGCGAGAGGAGCGGTTGAGTGCTTGGAGTCCGTGGGGAATCACCATGGTCCTTGAGGAGATGAAGAATTTATCGACGATCACCTTGCTTGTCGAGCGTTCTGTCCATATCCGAGCGGAGGGATTCATCGATAAGCCACTCCATTAGATCGGAGGTAGACATACACAAGTTCGCTGTATTCTTTCAGAACATCTCGGGGAAGCTGAGGGCCTGCCTCTTGAAGCAGCAGGAATGATGATGCTTTTCGGGTGAGTTCGTCTTCCTGATACGATGCGAAACGATGGTTATAGAGTCAGCTTCCGAATCGGTGTATTCGGTCTTCGAGTTTAGGGAGTCCGGCTTTATCATTGCTCCCAGCTCCCCGTTCTACAGGTTTCTTTCGGGTCCCTGAACCTTCCAATATCGGAATTCGTATGCTTTCTTTGTGTCGATGTGTTTAACCCTCTAAGTGCCACCGGGAGAACTCCCGGGAGAACTGAGGGACGCCGCGTCCCTCAGTGGCACTCAATGTGTAGGTCCGGAAGAAGTGATTCAGCTCCACATTTGGACAACGGCTAGACTCCCCGGAACACTCAGGAACGGAATCTCCCTATTCCAGGATCTTCTACCTCTCGCTGGCTTCAGCCGTCTCGGCGAAGTACACTTGTCGCCAGTACAGCCCGGGTCATATTACGTGTCAGGCTCGCAATCCCCAGTGCCGGATCACTGACGATCATTCTCTGAGCTTCAGCGAGCGGCATGAGATCCTCGCGGCTCATAACCACATCCGCCGCGAGGCCGCCAAGGGTCTTCTGAGGGGATTCGGATTGCCCGAAGCAGCCAATATGAAAAAAATGGTAATTCTATAGCGACTTTCATTCACGTGAGAGGTGATCTTGGGGGGAGGGGGCTAAAGAAGGGTAAAAATCGCGATCTCGGAGTCTCTGCGGGGAAATAATTGTGACTTGAACTTGCGAACCCCGCAGGAATACGATGACGACTTGGCAAATAACGCCCAAGCTCACGTAGAGGTCTTCTGTCAGTTACATCACGACCAACCCTGGCAGCGAATCACAGGTAGAGGGGAGCCCAAGTTCATAATATTCCGCATTCTCGCCGAGATCGCCTTCCTTCCTCCTGTGAGCATCCGATGATATTCCCTCGTTTCCCAGGACTTTATCCCGACGTTGGACAAAACGTTTACATCACTGAGGTGAAGTATCAGAAGCTCCAAGAGGATTCATGGTCCAATGTTATAGAGAGCTTGTGGGGCAGGAACGAGGCCGCCTTATTGCGCGGGGGTCACTTCGGACGGGGAATGACTTTGCGCGGTTATAACCTCCACGGAACGGGGCATCTGACGCAGGTAAGTTCGTCTTCACGGCGTTCATCCTCGACATCGATCGATCACAATCGGAGCGAGGCTCCATCGTTCTTGCATGCAGTTTATCATGCCCGCTGAGGTCTTCTTCCTCCTCCGATAGCTCCTTTGGGCAGAAACCGAGAGAGTTGGCTGCGGGAAAATTATCTTTGAGAAAAACGGCGGAACGAGCGATCTAAGAACCTGCGATTACGGTGAAGGGTGAGCAATTTTGTGATCTCCGACTTCATTGCCATAACGACAGTAGGATGGAGTGTTGAGTCTACCCATCGTACTTCTGAATGCGACTAATGATAACTTTCCGTAGTGGAAATATCATCGGCTCCGAAATGTACGTCGAGGGTCCAGCGTGCAGCGCGTGTCCCGCGACCCACCCTTATTGCGATGACGCTCTCTGCTCACGAGTTCCCGCAGGCACCTTCAGCCACCCGAGAACTTCTCATCGAGCTACAGCCGGCTCTGATTACCACACCGACGTCACGCCTACAGCCTACTACGGCCCTCGACCATACCAGCAAGCCCACCCCCATCTCGATCGTAGTCCTGCACCACACGTTTGGTGGAACGCTGCGACCGTGGGGAGCTCTTATCCGCAGATCTCTCACTACAAGGCCTTCCATGTAGGCGCTGCTAGTCCAAGGGATCACCTGAGTGGCTTTGAGAAGACTTTCAACTACCAGGCTTTCACGGTGCTCCGCAGGAAGAAGCGAGGACTAAGGCGAGCTATGAGGAGCACCAAGATTGCGTGAGAGGTGTCACCAACCGGAGCATCACGTCTGAGTTGACTATTCTGGACAACACAACTTCGTGGAGCGATTCTCCCGCCTGTCCTGGTGTGTCTGTCGCAGACATGCATCTATTTGTGTATGTGCGCGCAATCGAAGCTCTGACAAGGGTATGCGGTATGACGAAGTGATTTCGGAAAGAGAGACGGCACAGAGTCTTCCTCGAGAAGGAGGGAGAACGAGCACGGGGCAGATAATTTCCATCCGTGGTGATGATGATGACCGCGAGACGAGGATCTGCTCGAGCTCGTTTACATAGAGCACTTCCCTTCGATCACTTATTCAAAAGAGAGCCTTGCTCTCCGAAGTTTGAGAACTGGCCATCTCAATCCTCGTATTCGATGTACTTGTCAAAGTTGCTGTAGGTAAGCAAAGTCGCTGGTGTATAGATAGGTCCATCAAGCTCCTAGACATTCCGCGGAGTAATCGCGTTCAAATGGGGAGTTCATCGGGTACCCTTTCTCGCTTGCTTCTGGCGCTCCTTGGGATTCCGTCTGCGCTTCATCTTACGAGCTCCCGCCTCCTGTCATTCTGCCCTACGTGAGAGTTTGATGGATGGAGGCGTTCATCGGGTGCGCAAGGAGGCCGATTCAGGCTGAATCGTCGACGATGGAACTCTAGAATCGAGCCGAGGAGTTGATATCATTATGAGTACAAAACAAAGTACAGGCTCGGTATATGGTCTAAGTCGTGTAGAAAAAATAACAGACACAATGGAGTTGTTGATGCGATGGACTTCACATAGGCTGTCACGGGAATTCGATCATACCGCAGCCCCGACTCGATTATGTAATGCCTCGGACTTTCGGTAGATGGAAACACTTTCAAAATTCACTCGTTGTACGATTGTGATTCACTGAGGGGTACCCGTGTCCGCGATTGACTTTCGTTTTGGGCTAGGCGGAGGCATCCGGAAGAAAGACCCTGTCCCGAATTCGGCCTGAACGGCTCGACTTCGCTGCCGCTGCGGCTCGGGGACGAAACTTATGTATGTCTCCTTGTGTCTAATTCGTGATGCATTTGATCAAATCTCATTTGGCTTTATACAAGGCGCATTTTCGATCATGATGCTTAGCCTCCTCAATTAAAAGCCGAGGATGCCCCTCCGCATGGCTGATAGGAGTCATTCTAGGTGAGGATCCTCGGGCACCGCACGCGTGATGTCTCCTTTGATCCAGTGTTCCGATGCGTCATGATCGAGCTCCAATGACCTCGAGCTGATCCGATCGGATTCGAACCGAGACGCGTTGATACAATCAAGTTCTCGAATACCCCAGGTCGAAAAAGGATGATATCATCGAGTGAAAAAGGTCACATAATCGAGTCGAATGGTCATAAAATCGAGTATGATGTTCTCGATAATGCAGTGCATTCCTGGAAGAATTCAATAACAAAATTAAGTTCATAATGATCCAATCATACATTCCTACGAGGGCGAACTCATCGTGTTAATGCCCTATGCCATCCAGTGCGAACGTTGATCGACCCTCAGGCCCCGGCTCAATGGATGCTCTGAGTATCGACTCGCATCTTGGGATTGTATAGGCTAGAATCGCAGAGGATTCCTATCATTGAAATCCCAATTACCGCCAGAATCGAAAGTCCAGCGTGGTGGAAGGAGTTCACCGATTGGCTAAGACCCCGCGGTCTTATTCTAGACTTCTGGCCAGCGGATCCTCCGACACACATGAAGATTCTCGAGCTTCTTGGTGGAGACAGGATCCACCATTCCCACTTGATAGGCACCTTTCAGGCTGCAGTCCCTGATTGTCCTTGATTTGAGGCTCTCGTTCCACTCCAGCTCTTCTGTCCGCAGCGACAGTATATCGCGCATCACGAGCGCGGCCGTACCCGTAGGCACAGCCAAGAGCGGTTCGCGCGAGCGCGCGGACCGAGGGAGAAGGGTTGTCGATCGCAGTAAACAACTGTCATTATCTGTACAACGCATGAGCGACCAATGCAATTTTTTCGGTGACGCGGTTTCCAACCTACAAGGATTTACTGAATCAGTGTTGGGATCGATTCGTTTTAATTCCCTCAGCTTAATCCGATGTGTATCATGTCGAACAAGGTCTCGAGCCATTGACACGCAAATCGAGACTGAGGAAACAACAAGGAGATCGAGGAGTTAAGAGGCTTGTCCCACCAATCAGAGTCTGTCGAGCGGGGACGGCAACCGTTTACGGACTCTGTAAGGCGTCGCGTCGCCAGCCTCGCTTCCCAGCTGACATTTCCTCATCATGGACGAGGTAATAATTGCTCCGGAACTCTGAAAACCTCTCTCTCTCTGGAGGTGAATTATTCTCCCAATACTCGCGAGACAGGTGCGCTTTATCCCCAGGAGCTTGGGACGTTTCTTATCAGGATTTCCGCCAGCATCATGCATCTCCCTACGTAGGAATGTGTCGGGGATCGATATTTATTCTGGGAACTGAAATCAATCCGACCGACTCGTTCAACGATTAATCGAGCGGAAAATGCTCGGATATCGATCCGTAATATCCATCTCGTCATTTTCCTTATGCCGACAGAAAGTACGAGTCGGTCCCCAGTGAGGTGATTTTTGCACCATCGGTTCCCCAGTCGAGAGGACCACCCCATCTCTGGGAGAATGAATGAAAAGCATACCGACTAAAAATCATCAGAGGATCTTTATTGCGTTCGATCCGCTCCTGAGCCAACGACTCCAGTAGTCGATATGCGTGATCGTCTCAAAATTCCATTCGCGGCTTCTGTATCGATACTCACTCCGAGGATGTGCTCTCTCGACAACGGATTTTTCGGAAGCCCTCCCATCTTAACATCTCCTAAGAGAATCATCACCGATATGGAGGCAGCGGAAAAAGCTGAATCAATTGATTCCAATCCTCCACCGGCCAGATTCCGTTCTCGACAACATTCGGAGGACTCTTCTTCCAGTCCCAGTTTTTTTTCGGCAATCCCCAGTCAGCACCGTAATTCGCTTCTATGTACGCGAGAGGTGGACAAGGTATCTGCACCAAGATGTCCAAAAAATCCGTGAGACACATATTGAAGGGACGAAATATGTATTTGTATTTTTGACCTGTCCTGGCTTGCGTCCCGCCATTCCAGGTCTGATTGGCTTCGCGGTAGAAGAAGAAAACGTCCAACTTAATCTGTTCGACAACGTCGAGAAAAGATAACTCATAACTGTCCTCGACTTTTCCGAAGACGTGGGTGAGAGCCAAATCGTGCGTGGAAAATTCTTCGATGAGAACGGGCTTATAATCCTCGATGAATATGCCGATGTCGACATCGGTCGTATAGGGAATCACGTCGCACTGCCGGAACCAGCCAAGGCAGGTTCCGGATGACAGCCAGAAAGGAATACCGTGTTTTGTGAGCAGAGTCTTCACCTTGGAAAGTAGCCCGCGAACCCTGATCCGGAAGAGCTCGGCATCGGGCCTGGAATCGCGGCCCCCGGTGCGACCAAAGAAAGCCACGGCCGACGTTCGGTTGCAGTCGATGAACTCCGATGACGGGGTGAATTGATGCATCGGGGTGAAGATTCTGATGTGGTCCAGATGCGACGCTAGGATTTCCGTTTTCGGATGAGCTCCGGTTGTCAGCGTGAATTTGAGTTTCTTCTCGCGAAGCTGGTGAAGTTTCGGCAGGGCGGAATGCCACCAGTAGTTATCAGGTCTGTCGTGAAACACAACTATATGAATCAAAATCGTAGGTCGAGCATCGTCCTGATGCTTATGCGAGCGTCGTATCAAGTAATGAGCAACGGAGTCGACGACGAGTTCCACCATCTTCGGATTGGGAACTCGCACGACTTCCACTTCGAAGCCCATGGCCAGCAGCCGTTCGCAGAACTGGGGTTCCCTCTTATTGGAGAAAGTGGATATCGTACCGAACTGGAATATCTCACCCGAGCAAAAATGCATGCATGTATCGCCAGAAGTGCCATGGTGGCTTATCGCTCCGAGATCAAGCGCGAATATCGGGAATCGCACCGAGCGAGAAACGTCGACGATATCACGAACGGTTCTCCACGAGCTTGAGCCGCTGAAGTCGCGCACGAGCTTCGCCGGAGTCCGCAGAAGACTCGCGATTAAAGATAGCTGTATCCCGAGGGCAATCAATATCAGAACCACGGTGAGACACCGTCTCACGCGTCGCTGGGAAAGTGCCCTCGCGCAGACAAACTCGACTAGTCTCAGCAATGCTTTCATGTCAGATTCATCGCGGCCTCTTCACACATGTCTTATCTTCGGAAGAATTTCGTTTGCACTTTCTGCATTCATAGTTGCTCCTCGATTGATGCGCGCGGTCTGGCGATTCGGCTCGATGGAAGGCAGAGGGAACGCCTGGACGTTGGATCGGTGACAGCGAGCACGCGGGAGCCATGTTTGTTGTGACTGTGACCCTTCCCTTCGAGTCGCAGGGAAGGGCATCCGAATCCGGCGGCCGGCGCCGTCAGAGGCTGGTTTGAGGAGCAACCATATTGGCAAAGGCGGGGCGAGCCAGCTCGTAGCAGTTTTCGAAACTCCGAATACTATCGTAGTTCCATACTTAGGGCGCAGAGACGAATATCAATCTCGAGAATCCTCGGAGTGAAGAACCGGAAAATGGCGGAGCTCTCTGCACAGCACAGAGCCCTATCGGGAATCAACTCCTAAGATCCTCGTAGCAGGGAACCAGGGAACCCTCTGTGCTGAGAGCTCCGATAATTTTCGGGTTCCGGACTCCGAGAATTTCCAGAGTCGATCCTCGACGGGGCCCTCTCAGAGAGCTCCGACAATTTTCCAAACAAGATGAGACCCGAGCGCTAGAGTGCGATGAAAGACTTTTGTTCGAGTAAGATATCGGCACGAGCGGCATTCTTATCGGCCGCGTCCGAAATAATGGATAATTGCGAATCATCGCCCCGGGTCGCACTACAGCCCGCTACGCGGTGCCTAGGACACAATGAAAACTAGAATGATTACAAAATATTTCCATCAGATTCCGAAAAGCATTTCCTGATGACACCGCCGCGGGTTTTCAGCGTACCATGGCTAATGTACACAAGCATATCCGAAATCGGTACCATCACCCTCCGTGAGATTCTTATAGTGAAACCGGAATTAAAGTCAACAGAGCTCGCTCAAGCTGCTCGTCACAAAACAAGGTTCGATTCTTAGTCTTATAATCTAGTATTACATGTATGTATGTATATGAAAATATCGTTCGGACTGTATGACTCCTGTACACACGAATGGCAACCCATGTGGGCTATTGTGATTGAAGTTGTGTGTCTCCTCGCAGATCACAGTATGGAATCATCATATAACAGAGGAGTGTCCTTCCACATTGCTCGGACCTCCCACCCGAGCCGGAGAGATGGATGAGCACACGCGCGGCAAAAATCTCCAGGGCAATCTTCATACAGGATCCCCTCACATCTTTGAGCCACTCCCTAGGATGTTTATTCCGGCAGAACGGCTTCTTGGAGCTGGCCGCTCGCTTCAGCCTCGACATTCTGATTCACGTTGTCCTCTGAAAAACGCTCCTCCTCCCGAGCTAGTTTCTCTTCGCGTAGCCGACGTCTTTCGCATTTGTTGCATGAGTTCCCGTGAGTCAGCATACACTGCCGATGGTACAGCGCAGAACACAACTCACAGAAATGAGTTTCCGCCATGTGGAAGGGGAATATCATCTGCAAATTTCCAAGGGATCGCGTTAGGATCTTTGGACGACCCGCCCAGCATAGCCCAAAAGACTCCCTTGTTGATAATGCGATTTCATTCATGAAGTTTCACCGTATATTCACCTTGGGATCGTTACAAAGCTCGCAGAAGAATCCCTTCTGCCCGCAGAGCTGACAGGACAGCACGTGTTTGCTCGCAAAGGTACATGCTTTCTCGAGAAGTCTTTGCAGGGTGCCTATAAGACGAAGCATCTGTCAAGGAGCCCAAGCTGCCGAGTCGTCTCCCCCAATCAGTGGAACAAGTTTCAGCTGCATGATCATATCGTAGTCAAAGCTCACCTGATGGGACCGACAACAAATCCGAAGTCGAATAAAGATGGACGTGCTCGTAGAGATATTCGCGGGGCCAAACCATCTTCTGGAGCTGGAGGCTGACATTGTCGGAACAGGAAAACAGGTAGAGTCTCAGGAAGCCCAACTGTCGTCTGAGGGATTGAATGGCCGCCAACTGGGGAACTACCGCGTACAGGACGGGGTTGAGCTCTCGAATGTCCATCAAAGGTTCCTGCTCGTACCTGGAAACGCGAGAACCAGCTGTCGATTGGTCAATCTACTCCCCGGGGGTCCGATGAACACTCCGAATGGGATTAGGCGGAAACCTACGGGTCTGCGATTTTGTCTAAACATACTTTAAGAGAAACATTTTGTTGAAGCGACACACAGGGTTCGCTCGTAGATCCCAGTCATGGACGACTCTGGCTGGCACAACGTGCTCCTCTGCTGGCTCGTCTTTACCCCCAGAGAAACATTCCTGACAATACAAATGTCCATCGAGTGAGCATTTCCTATATGGTCCGAAAATCATGCCTGAAATCACAAGTGCGCTTGGTTTTGTGTGTATCCTCGCAGATCACTGTATGGAGGGTAATCTTATAACAGAGGAGTCTCAGCTCAAAACGATAGCATCTCGTATCTGAAAGGATTAGATCATTTCATTCAACCCTGACAGACAGGAGGAGCAGAGCGAAGGCTGCGGAAGGAGTGAAAAACCTCGAAGTCCATTTACCGATTGAGCACTTGCAGCCAAAACACTCGAAATTCTGCTGATCCAGACCAAACTCCTTGGGAATTCGCCCGATGTTCTCCAGCAGCTCGAGCGTCCGTTCATCTTCTCGAGCCGGTTTCGGGATGACTTCGAAATCGTCATCGACTCCATCCGTCTCTCCGTCTTGGTTCGCATCGTCACTCTCGTCGCGAAGATAAGCGGCCAACGACGGCGGGTTCGCCTGCGGCATTCATGTCCGATTTTAGGTCATCTCAATTATTATCAATCTCACTCTCATCAATCAATCACTCCTCAATAATTTCTTGCTTCGACTGACCTTCGAACCGTAAACCTGAGAGAGCATGTTCGACAATTCCGGCGTGCCGACCGGTGACACGAGGGGGTTCACGGCGATGTGTTTCGTGTACGAGTTCAGAATCGAGTCGAAACTCGCCTCCTCCACGCCCTCGTCTTCATGTTTCTCTTGCGTGAGCATCCCCGTGACTCTCTCTCCACCGCCATCGTGGGTTCCGGGGTCGCTGAATGGCGAAGACCATCCCAGACTGCTTTCCACCATACCACCGGCCCAGCTCCTGAAATGAAAACTGACTTAACGAGGCAGACCATAATTTGCAGGGGAAGTATCTCTATGTATGTAACGAGCGCCTGAATGATTCATATGTGTAGCTTGAGTGATAGAAGCGAAGTTCTACGGAGGTGTGTCCCCGGGAGCTTCCAGATCACTGACCTGACCGTTTCCTCAGACCCTTCTGCTCCTTGATGCTCGACCGAGCTCGTCAGGCACTTGTCTTCGGTTCCTTCCTCCTCCTTGAGTTCCGGTTGCGGGCTGGCAACAGCTACTATAGGCTCGTCTCGTTCTTCGAGCTGGGAGACGGATAATGAAAGCATTAGCTGGAGCTTGGAGCTCTGGTGAATCATTCTCGACCTGGCTCCAAGAGCGATCTGCGAGTTCTAGATTCTCATTCGAGAGGGCTCTGATGGGGACGGACTCACTGTTCGGAAGCCTTCATCCGAATCCAGTTGTAGTTCGTTGAGCAATTGTCTGACATCTTCTGAGGCGCCGGATTGCCGGTCAGTCTCGTCGTTTTGTCTCGATTCCTCTTCCTGTCGGTTTTTCTGGAAATGGTTCGAGTGAACCGACATTTCAGTCCAATGTGATGGGCTCTGATAGCTCGATATCCTCTGACGCTCTCGCTGGGGGGAGGTACACTGGGACTGAGCGAACTAACCTCCAAGGCCTGTTCGATTTCTTGAGCGATACTCTTTGAGAGAACTAAGTCTCTGAGACTTTCTTCACATCCACGATCCCTTGCTATGGGCAGGCGATGCGAGGATACTTTTCCGGCGGAGCCTTTCTTGTTGTGCGCCGCATCGTCGCTAATAAAATAGTCGTCGACATCGACACCCCTCATCACAGGTTGTACATCCTCATCGCCGCCGTCTTTCCAAAAGCCGGATAGTAGCAGCGGTTGCTTCTGCCAGACGTTCAGCGACGCGACATTTAGAGGGAGCGAGACTTTGACGTGGCTCAGCAGTGAACTAAGGAGCCGGATCACGATAGCCACGAGCTCTGGATCTCTCAAGAAGGCAGAGGACCTGTAGAACGACGGCAACGCTTTCACATCCTGAGAGATGCATTCTGTAAAGAGTTGCATCGAAGAGATTATCTCGCTTGTCAACCGAGCACACTTAGCCCGCAGTAGCTTTTCGAATCGATCACTGCCTCCTCGGCGCATCCTCGACTCACCCACGAACGACGAGAGGGTGCCATCAGTAATCACGAGCCGAACCCAAGCTCGGCAACGTCCAACATCGGTGGTGATTTGATCCAATGAGCTCAGCGTTTGTAGATCGTCCCGATGAGTGTACAGCATCACGAGGTCCCAAAAATCCGGTTTCGGCAGCCGCGAGCCGCCGAACACGTCGCTCATCATTTTCGTTAAACGACCTTTCGAGCTAGGGAGAAAGTGAATCGCGGATCAACAAGTGACTGCGTGTCGGAAGGGAATCGTCCATCCGCACATCGAGTGTCTCTGCATCAATGCACCTGCTGCGCCGGAACCTGATTCCATACCTCGTTTGCAGACTCACCCATGGAGGAATATCGCCTCGATCACCTCACAGAAACGATTCGCTACGTCGCCCTGCGTGATTTTCCGTTCTGGATTGCGCAGCGCCTCCATTTGAACATCCTTCACGGTTGCAACCGTGTATCTGGCGAGAGTCTTGCGGAGATACACGTCCTTCACAAGATCCTGTACGCTCGGTTGTTTGAAGATATTCAGTGACATCTAGATCAGTAGATCGATGCTTTAATCTAAAGGAAGGCCGATTTGGATACATGACAGATATGGATCGCGGCAACGAACGCTCGTGACAAGATGCATGCTCGACGTGTATCATCAGAATAGACACCCGGCAGACGTAGCTCATTGCAGAAGGGACCGTTCGGATAGGTATCCGCGAATACGAGGACTGGCTCCATGGAGCTCTCGCGTGGAGATCGGTCTCAGGTGTCGGGATTTTGATTCCCCCGCTCGAGACCAGTGGCGTATGACGCTTTTTTGAGTACAATGGGATTGCGATTCGCGATGCTCCTCGCATCGAATATATTCGGACGGAAAAACTGTGAAGCAGCAGTTCTCAGCTGATCGAGACGGGAAGACTCACCATTTTGTAACTCGCGATGTCACGCCGAAGAGTACCCACATGCGCAGTTCCCCCAGATCGTCACGGAGCGAAGGACTCCTCAGTGCTAAACGGAGAACCTGGAGAACACTGAGGTACAGAGTAGTCGCGGAAGCTTTCCCCGATATGCCGCCATCCACCCAAATTAAGATCGGAATCAGCTGTCCAAGAAGAAGCGCTCGCTCTCTCTCTCTCTCCAGTGAACACACCACACACACCATCACCACCGATATATGAAAACAGAACCGCTCCTCCCCCGAAACTTACCCTTGTGGCGCCTTATTCAAATGTGTTAGAGCCGTCACGTATATTGCGACCAAGCTCATCTCGGAGTCGAACCCAAGACCGATTTCCTCTGAGCAACGGAGGATTCGACACTCATAAGAGCAGGAGCGGCATGGGGAGAGCGAGATAAGCGACTCCGGCGATGTGTCGGACAAGCCTTTTCGCTGGACACCATGAGCACGCTAGTGTAACGTTTCCGATGAAGATCTCTTATTAGCCCTAGCCACCAAAATGGCTTTCGACGTATCAAAATTCGTATTGCACATGAATGGTTGATGAGAAATCACCGAAGCCTACGAGAATTTCGACTGGGTATCCGTTACATCGGGGAGCGGACCACGCAAATTAAGAGGTAATGACGTCGATGGTCCTTGTAATACCTAGAGATTCGGGGGCTGTCGCGCGATCGCGAGTTTCGCTCTCGTTGTGATCCAGATCAGTTTGTACGGTCCCACCCTGGGGGTATCCGATTTCACGTGTTTTAAAGGGGCTAGCCGGAGCTGTCGCTGGCTCTTGAAGCTCCTCCTACGGACGCAGGATGTCCAGAGCGGTCCGTTCATCGCTGGAAGGTTTCATCAGTCCTCAGGATGTCGAGAAGTTGGTCCCCCCAAACATGACTTCGACACTCGCCACAGGATGTGACTTAATGGAACTTCTGATTTCGCAATCCGAAATTATCCGGGAGAGCTTCTGGGGAGCTTCGCGAACTTAGGTTGCCTCCCTGCGATAAGGAGTGCGTCGTCTCCGAGGATATTTCGGAGGTTCCAGTCAGAGTTCGTTTTGCTCGTCTATCTGGGAACATTCCTGCTTTATCCGTGTACTCGGAAACCCAGTTTCGGAGGGGATAAGCCGAGCACCTAGGAGATTGAGCGCGGACAGGCTATTCGTAGCACCACGTCAAAGAATAAGAAAAGCGCTCCTGGGATACGTGGATCTCTTGTGAATTTTTTTTCGTCGGCAGGTTCGGTTCATCTGCTATCCACTCCAAGCCGACTCATGCTCTGACGGGTTCGCCGTAGAATTTAGCCGAAGAACGAGGCAAGTCGAGATTTGAATTCCGAGCATACGCTCTGGGGAGGGGAAGGAGAATTCCAATGGCACCTCATGGCATGCGGTACCATTGAGCGACGAATGGTCGCCGGGGAGCGGGGGCGCCGATTTATTCTCTACGCGGCTGACGGTGTTGCCTCCCTACCGGATCGCGCAGGAAACAGGATTCAGGGTCAGACACACGGGCCATAGAACACCATCAAATACTCTCGCCGACCATTTTCGACACTGAAAGCTCTGCCGCGAACCTGTGGCAGGGAATTCGCAATGACCCCGAGCCCATCAGGCATGAGCGCTCCCGCCTGCGAAGACGTTCTCGAGGTGTGGAGATGATAGGGGAACAATCATGGGAGCCAGAGCTCCATGAGCGTGACTTTCTATGGGTTCGACAAGTCCGTAGCGTCGAGACTCGTCCCTCGCAACCCTTCGGAAAAGAGAGGGCACCGGAGGAGCATTTCCGCAACTCGTCCCCACCACAAAGCAGAGATCATCGGCACCCGGCGGTGGAACGTCGTCTGTTTTCGCTAGAGCAGGAGCTTCAGGCCAGAGTCCCTCACCCTTGCCCGGCTCGTCATTCCGGCAGAACGTATTCTCGAGATCCTAAATTCTTATGGTCATCGGGCGGGCAATGCGAGTAAGTCTAGAAAATGACGGAGCTGAGATCGGAGGCCGCCGCTGCTGCTCGGCTGTGGCAGCGTTGCCGCCATCGCCGCCGCCGCCGCAGCAACCGCCGCGGCTGCTTCCCGACCCGAGGGGAGAGGCTGCGGCAGCGGCTACGTCGGCTGCAGCCGCTGCTGAGGAGCACCACCACCACCAGGGCCTGGATAGACATAGTGTGCTGCTGCGAGAGAAGCTGTTCGGTGGAAGCTGCTGCTGCCGCAACCGTTGCTGCATGAGGACTGGCCAGGACTATCTGAGTGTTTCCTGGGGCCGACTCTGAGTCGCTCAGTGTGGGAAGCCTCAGTAGGCCCAATAAGAGCGGAAAACGCTGGCGCAGCGGAGCGTTTGCGATCGACTTCGGAGCAAGGGCCACACAACGAGCTCTTCAGAGGAGTTTCCACCGTCGAAGCCATCGCCGTCGTCCCCGGGCGGACCAGGATGGGGCTCCCGTTGCGATTATTCTCTTACTGAGGTCCGGATATCGCCGATAATCATCGACCGTGGCGAATCACCAGCTGATATCTCTCGCGCTTGATGTACAGCTCTAGCTGCAAGAGTATTCATCAGCTTGTTCCTCCGCAGTCGCCAGCCTCGGTGTGTGCTTGTGGGTGTTCCTGAAGTGAACTTGATTGGAAATCCTCAGAGGAGCCTTGAAAATGAACGAATACCAATGGTAAGCGAATCTAGTGGCTCTGTCTCGGAAGCTGTGTGAAGAGTCGACGCTCGGGACGTCTCTGGGGAAGCATAGTAGGCGGCTCTGATACAGGGTTACCGGGATCATTGTTGATTCGATATCACCGGGGATCCAGAGTCTGACGTTTCTCATCTGCGTACGGATCGAATTCCGCTCCGAGGAAGAATCCCATTCCCCTCCCTCATAGGACCATTATGCTTGCTTCATTTACTCAAGCTCGCAGAGGGGCACTCACATAAACACACATAATTCGGCATCACGAAAGCATCTCAGTGCAGATGACAGTGGGCCACTGAACTCAGAAAGGAAGGTTTGAGGATTGACCCACGGATCAGCCTGATAGTTTACATTCGGAGCGAGTGCTCCGAGTGACAAGAGGGAACTGATGCGAAATCGAAAGCGTCCTTCGAGCTGGAGTGCGACTCAGACAATTCGAAACTCTCTATCGGGATCGACGACGAGCCGGAGCCCCGTGGAAGATCCGGAAGCTCCAAGTGGGTTATCCGACAAACACTTCATCCGTTGCAACAGGGAGAGAATCGGTTCAGCGCCGGGAAAACGAGAGCATGGGAAGGACAAGAACAATCAGATGTGATTGACTCGGAGACGGGTCATTTTACTCCGTGTCAAAATAAACCATTCACAGACGGCAGGAAGGCATGCCTTCGGCGAATGGGGATGCTCCTTCTGAGTAAAGTTCGGGCATAATTTGTTCATTGACAAACCCCGAATCGTCGGATTTGAGAAACAGAAACTAGTGAGCTGGAGCTGCTGATGCGACGAATAACCCCTCGGGTCGTCGTCCCAGGCAAGGAGCTGGGTGATTCGGACTGGGACTCTTTGTCTAGCTACGGGTCTCACTCGAAGTCGAATCTTTGAGATCTTTCTCTTCGGCGGGAGCGTGTAGGCGAGAGTGCGGCGAAGTGCTAAGTAGCGTCGGCGACTTGTCGCGAGGCTGTCCTCACGGCGAGATCCTTGGAATCGCTTCCCTAGGCTTCAGAATCATCATCTGCCCCGGAGGCCCGAATTCCCCACTGGTTGCCCGATTGGAAATGAATCCGGAAAACATCGCCGCAGCCTTCGACTATTTCGGCTTTCCGGCTCAAACAACTCACTGTCCGAGCCGAATAACACTAGGAAGGGCTTTCGGAGGGGCATACCAGCTCTGATCCCACCTCATCTATTTGCGTCATCTCAGTGTCCGAACAGGAGGTGTGAGAAGAGTTTATCAAGCTATGGCGGCATATGCAGCAGAATCACCGCCACTACTAAAGTCATTCGCATCATATGAGCGTAGCACGGGAAGCAGCCCGTGGTCGGTTTTCGTTCGCTTCCTGAATTCTGGCGGAAGACCGAGCGCCGGCTTCAGTGGGGACACCGCAAGCCGCCGATGATGTCGGTGTTCACATCCGAGCGGAATGCTTCACGAACGCCGGCCCAGACCGGACCGGCAAGTGCGGACTCCACACAGATTCGCAATCGGTCAAGTTCGGTCCTGTCGAAGTAAGGAGTGAACTCTGGGGACCAGAATTCTGGAGTGACTTCTGTGGATAGGGGCAGAGGATCTCCTTGTGAAACCTGGCCAGAATCCGGAGAGGAAGTCAAAGATCGAGACGACCGCCTCCGGAATTACAGGGAACGATCGGCTTGCACCGGGGTGATGTAGCGTGTTGTCGAAATGAGGAATTCCCAAATCGACCAAATACGAGCTTGCACATAATCTCAAATGATGCTTGAGCATTGGGGAACACCCTCGGACAGGGAATGGGAGTCTTTCTCTAGTTCATCATTCGATCTCGGGACGTTGAAGAATTTACCACGATGGGAACGTTCACAAATTAGGTTTGCATTTCTCGGGCTATCCGCTGGAGCAGCATAGTGCAGCAGTATCCAAAGTTCGCCACTCGCAGAAGCCTGGGGCGGCTCAGAGTTCGACAAGTAACCCCAGCTCTTCCCTCGAGAAACATTCCCGGTCGGGATTCGGAACTATTTTTTGGGTGATTTTGGGGAATTCTGGGCTTATCGAGGAATGACTTTCGAAATGATCGCGATTTACCGATGCGACTCCCGCTGACGACGGCTGATGACTAGATGCTGGCCGCTCCGTCAGACTGTTGGCGGCTCGTGTGTCGGAGTCAAAGCCGATATCACCGGGCACACGCTATCCACCAAGCTATCCAGAGTGGCCGATTGGAACCAAGTAAGATTTCTTACTGACTGGCCGCTGTCGTTCGACAATTGTGTCCGGGCGGCCATCCGGCCCCAATATGCTGCCGTCAGCGCGAGGGTCGCTGGATGGCAGGAGGCATGGTTTTTCCAATTAACGGAGCGAAAGATGTAGGAATGGATTCCCGAGATGATCGACTCACCGAGCGCGCTCTCGAAGGATCGGTCCAGGATCAGATTTTCGGTAGCCCACGGAGTTCGAAGTTGTCAGATTCGCTGAGATTGGAGTTGAATAAGATTGAAATCGACTTTGATGAAATCATGCCGGACAACAGAACGAGAGCTCTCGTCTCTCACTCGTCATGGTTGGGTCTTGTGTTTGTAGAGCAAACTTGCAATAGAAATTAAGCATTCGTCCCGATTGTGTCCCGCAATGTGGTCTGCGGGTGATCTGTTACTGGGAAACACTGCCTTGGAGTCTACGACGTTGACCGACGAGCCTTAGATGCTTGATAGGGCTCGTTGTGGGCTCGCTCGATTTCGAATTCTCTGGGCCTTTCCTCATCTTTCCTCCGGAAGGAAAACGCCGCCGCGTGATCGCCATCGTCCTCTTCAGCTTCCTCTTAGAGACGCGTCAGATTGAAGCATTGGCTAAGCGTAGGTCATAGAAGCGATGAGTGGGAAAGGGGGGAATGTTTGTCAGCGAACGGGGCTCTCGCCCCGGAGAGAACAGGGAGAATTAGGGTCAGGAACCGAAAAAATGGTAGATGCAGAAACGAGGGAGGAGACTCATAGAAGAATCGGGAACACAACCGTTGTTCATCCTCAAGACAAGAGAACCGTAGATAGTTTCATGGCCATGAAACGAAGAACTCACAAGATGAACCCCTCGGTAACGCTGAGTCGATTCGCCCCGCAACGCCCTCGGCGTACTTGTTCGGGCCCTCCCTGGAGCGCCCAAGTCGTAGCACTTAGCTAGAGCCCTTTCTTGCAAGCTCCAGAAGATTCCAACTCCTCCGATGGGCGACGGACGGGTAGACACCGTTGCGTGGCGTTGAATGCCGAATGCGGTCCGGCTGACTCCAATCGCAGTGGTTCCGTTCACGGAAAAAATGTGCGACTGATCTTCCCCAAGAGAACACAATGGCCGATGAATTTACTGCGATCTGAATAATGCTGGATGTCCGGTCGGTGGCGCCAGACTCCGTGGCCTCGCGGGCAGGGTTCGAAATATTCCGCGAATCGGCGTCTTTTACTAAGCCAGTCCACTCGCTACAGAGCAGCCTTATTCATTCGAAAACTAATAGCGACTCCGAAATCATGAATCGTTCTCAGGCAGAAATGAATCGAAGTGATTTATCTCCGGTAGTTTCCACCATGATCTGAACTGGGCTGCCAATGATCCCGCTCTTATGCGTGGTCGCTAGCGCTGCAGCGGCCGTTCCGAAGAGACTCGAGCGCTGCTCAGCGCGAAATCCAGCGTCCCGAGAAACTCGCCCGCTGAAACAGAGCGAGAAGAGTTCGGCTTGGATGAATGCTTCCTTCTGTTGCCTCGCGCCCTCCGCCTCTTCTTCAACATCTTGTCCATCCTTCGCTGTCGCTGCTCTCTGGTCTTGAAGTTTTACTTCGACGGTCGCAGTAATAAAAAAAAGAGTAGTGACTTCGCCGCCGCCGCCGCCCCTGCAGCACCACCTCCGGTGAACGGAACGTCCAACGCGAGGGTCACAATTTTCCGCGACCAAGCCGGTAGAGACGAATTCGGCTACGATCCTGGCATTTACTGTCATCAGATCCTACCGTTGGTTCGGGATCTGAATTAAGTCAGGCCGAGAACACGGAGCACGGGGGTATCCGAGAGCGGGGTAGGCGATCGCCACATTCCCTCCAGTATTCCGACTGCCTGAATTTTCCATGTTCAAGCTGACCTCAGGCATAGATCCGCTTCTCCCTCGATGCATCGACCGTCTCTCCCCCTCTTAGGAGATTCCTGGGTTCGCACCAGACGCGGAGACTGACAACTCGGCACACTTGCGCCCCCGCCCTGTAAGAGCATGCGAAGCTCCGATTCTCTGCCCTGGAAACGAAAACTGCTCGGTTTTCTTGTTATGGTTCGCCCAATGAGGGGGGGGGGGAGTTCTCGACGCAGCATTCTCCCGCTTTCGGAAAGATTCTTCATGCTTTGAACTTTTCTCCATTATGCGGACTTCTGAACGGATCCATGGACGATTCTGGAATTCTTCCCGTGAATATCTGAGCATCTAGTCGTATCCAACGCCGGGAATCCGCATGATCTCGTCGGAAAGCTCGCTCGATCACTGATTCCAGCCGGAACAGAAGAATCCGAGATCGGTTCCGGATAAAAATTGGTCCGATCGGCCTACGGAGCTCTACAGAATGCTTGCATGCTCTCGAGCTCCAGAAACCAAGGGATTCGGATCAGTGCGCCGAATGGAGTTTCTCCTCCGCGTTAAACAACGCCGGGTGCGGGGGGCTCCGCGCTCCTCGGCCGGGAGCGATCGCAGAGGGGGCTCAGCGATTCACCAGCTATGATCTCATGCAGCATGTCGATCCAAAACCGACATTTCGGCCCCTTTTAACAGGTTCTAAGCGCTCTCGGCACCGCCCTCAACTACAGGCGAAGATTCGAGTGATGCGCGTAGCGAGTCTATGGGGCATCCATCTCTGAATATCATCAATCAGCTGAACGACTGGTAACTTCTTGACCAAGACAGAACTCCGCCTCTCGCCTTCCGCAGGGGCGGGATCAGCGATTCTGCGTCCGATTTGATTCAGCTAGAGTCTCGAAGACGACATCCATCGTTGGATGATTCCTCCATTCGCTGCCTCCAGGGGCTATCCCCCTCGATTCCAATGAGCTTTCCGACCTGACCGCGCAACTTCTCAAGGAGGGGAGGCTTCGACCATCCCGGATGCTCAACAATACAGCCCGGCCGATTCCTCCCGGATCGATCAATATCTTACCAGAGTCTCTCTACATCCCAAAGAGTGTAGATATAATCAAACCCTCGCCGTTCAGAGCTGAGTGAGAGTTTCCTTGGGGGTGTGGACTCCTCGAAAGCGAAATAATTGTTCCGAGATTTGATGAATCGGAAATCTGAGGAATTTGCGGCTGTGTGCAAAGCCGAATAGCTACCAGAGCAGATCTAAAATCGCATGAAGAATGCTCATTCGGGGCGAGTTCTATCCGAATCATAACATAAACTCAAGTGTACCTATTTCGCTTTCAGGGCGTATTCCTTGGTGGACTCCAGTCGAGTTTCAACTTTCCTCATTTCGATTCTGCTCATTGTCTACGGGAGTTTTCGGTGAGTTGAGAAATAAATATCATTACCTCTCATAATCCTTCAGGCCCGAGCTCCGTGCGATCCTACGAGGCTGTGGTCCCTGATGCTCTCACGCGGCTGCGTGAGACATTGCTGTCGAAAGTTCATTCGCATGGAATTGAAGAATCGTTCATACGGCCGGATGAGTGCGTTTGACTCAATCGCGTTGGTAGCTGATGCAAGACCGATTTGACTTCTGTCTTTTCACTTAACCGTCGAATCAGAAGTTCTCTGAGAACGAAATCAAAGATTCGCAGACTCGGTCGTGGTCGTTGACAGAGGTTTCCCGAAAATAGACTTGGTTATATCCAATCATTCCCGTACTAGTCCCATCCGACTCTTCGGAAACTCCCGAGACGCATCACGGGGAACGGGAGGCTGAAAGGCTACGGGAACCGAAATCATCCAGAAAAAAGTAACAGGTTGCTGATGAAACGACTGGTTTCGTCGACAGGTCTGGTATTCGGTCGGCTCGTCGCATAGTTCGACACTTGCAGTACCAATTCGGCGGGCGCACGAGATCGACTCGCTTTCGAGTCGTTGCTCATCCTTTCAACGTCCCTTGACGAGTCAATGAGTCGTACGATCAGCGATGGTCGGCCAATGGAGAAGCCAAACACTCCTCGGGATTCAAAACTACTCCAGGCTGCATCCGCTTCTGTCATTCGCCTCCGAGGTACTGATGCATCGAGCAATGGGGCTGGAGCCGGCTTTAAGATCAGTCGAGAAACGTATCGACATACCGGGGCCCGAATATCGCTGCGCCAGCTCCCCGGCGATCTATTGGCGACCGCTGCACGTGACCCTGTGTATTGAATGCAGTTTGATATGAAGGGAATTCGATGATTGATGGGTTCCCGGAGTTTGCAGCTCCGCAGTCGAGCAGGATCGCATGAATGGGACCCGGACTCAAATCAGTAGAGCCCGTGGCTTCATGCCCTATGAAATCCGGATGAATGCATGTAAACACGCCCTGAAAGAGGGCCGATATATGCATTGAAAAAAGGATATGCTCACAAAAAATGAGGAGCTTTGTGCAGCTTTTATGATACTTTTTGAGATTTACTCAATCCTGTTTGATACAGGCACAATTTAATTGTTCCTACAATAGACAATGAGATGCATCTTCAAATTTTCAAACGTAAAACTCTGACGACGGTCGCTGAGAAGGTGCTTCAAACTAGAGAAGCTGCTTTCAATATCAACCGACGTGATCGGTGCGTACTTGAAGCAGGCAGTCTCCGACGGGTCGCGGCTCGCGGCCAGTGAGACGATCCGGGGAGCTGCGCCCTGAAGTACGTCCGAAATACCCTTCAGAATGCTGAAGCCTCTATCACGAATCACAACCGCATCGCATTTCCTGCGGGCCGAATCCCCAACATCACCGGGTGTTCTCTTGAGATCTTTCTCAAGCGCCCCCAACATGTCCACGCTTTCTACCAGAGACGGTCCCTTCGTTTCCAGTTTCTCAATGGCATACGGGAGCTCTCCTAAGTTTGCTATTATAAAAGCGAGATAGTCCCTTACAGAGGGCCCCCTCAGAGAGGGTCAGAGAAACCGCCGAGGAGAAACTCTCAGCTCACAAGTACGGAGGTACCTCGTTGAACCTCCTCAAGTCAGGTGGTTCGGAGAAGTTTGGGCATCATTGAGCCGTAAGGATCCGGGCATACAGCACATGTGGCGATAGTGTCTAGGTCTGGGTTCCACAAGTTGTTCCACCACGGGATCCACAGGGGAATCCCTCGACAGTCCCGTAGTGTGGTCGAGATGAATTGCATCCGCGACTTTTCGTTCCGACAATCAGATGCACGGAGAGCATCCGGGCGGAGCACCAAATCCTCAAATAGCGGATGAACGCCGAGAGCGCTCCGTGAAACCCTATGATTTCTGTGAATTCTGAGGGTTCTCGCCCGGGAAGCATGGCTTCAGTCGTTTAGGGTTCGGAACGGACACGAGGGTCTGTCTGTATCCGTGCCCGAATCGCGGGATGACGTGTGAAGGCCCGCTCATGGTTGAACGACGTAGCCCTATCTCACTCAGGAATCTCACATCCGTTGAATTTTTCTTCCAGATCTCTCAACATGGAACAGGAAGCTAAGCTCAGGGAGAAAGAAGCCCGGTGCAATCTGCTGAGGGAGGGCGAAAAAGGTCCATCTGATTCCAACAGTAAGCTAATTATGCGTATAGAATTGTTGTCCCTCTTCGGGAGAGACGAACCCGGCTTCTGTAGGGTTGGGGATTCGTGCTCTCCGGGGGCCGTAACTTCTGCGAAGGAACCGAAGATCTTGAGGGTCGAGGCAAGGATCGGGAGTCTGAACTCCAGCCTTCTGCATCGCCCCGGGTTTGGACGAACTCTCGCCCGATGCCCCTAATCATTCCCCGTGCTTTCCAGATGTTCAAACCCTGGACACAATGCAGGCCTTGTGTCTACCGTTGGGAGCGAGTGTCTCATTGCTTGTGATGTTCTTCTTTTTCGACTCGATGCAGATGCTTTTCGCAGTGGCTACTGCCGTCGTGGCAACGGTGGCCCTAGCATTTCTTCTTCTCCCCATGTGCCAGTACATCATTAGACCATGTTCCAATGGACAAAAGTAAGTCGACTAAGAGTAGCTGTCCAGCAATCGCGCGATCGTTTCCGACGACATCCCATAGGAAGCTCCGGCAGCATGATAAAACAATTATTGAGTAGACCTCCGTCAGTCGAAGTGGGTTCTGCAGAAAATCAAAAGCCTTCCATCGCTCGGCCTCAGTGCCGGCAGGAAAGGACGCGCATAGGTTCGGTTAAACCGTGTGAGGAAGGGTTTCGAGAACCTCGATATTTGAATCATCCCTAAGTGAGCACTAGCTCTGCGGATTTTCGTCGTCGCGCGTCGGACTGTCACAGTCCGTATATCGGACCCTGACAAAAATGAACGAATGCAATAGAAGTGCTCCACGCTGCACACTTTCGTTTTGCGGCGGTTGCGAACTGCGTGCAAAGCGTTGCAATCGTGCTCCCTCTCCCTCCTCGATGTAGATTGATGAGTTCAAAACTAGCAAAATCTTCGGGGAAGGAACTCTGTCGCACTTCGATGAAATTACGATTGAGAATCACACCCTCGACCCTGTGTAGACTTATCGCTCATGTAAGATGCTAATAGTGTTGCTTTAGAAGAACGCTCGATCCCTTCATAGGGCGTCCATAAGGATGTGTCGGAGAGTTGGAGCAGATAGCGGTTTTTCGTCACTATACACGAACTGGGTTGTGGAGTGTTGTCGGAACGGCTTTGCGACATTTATCAATGCTAGTATTCTTGCTCTTGGAACCATGGAATAAGAGGCTGCTACCCCCTCGATTCTAAGGATTATTTGTTCAAAGGAGGGTATTCGAAATATTGGCAAGCGTGATTCCCACGATCGTTGCCATTCGTCGAAACAACAACGCTATCATTCGAGATTCTAGAATCCACTCGCTGGTCGAGTCCCAAGTAGGTTTTGCGAGAACCCGCAAAATTCTTCAGAGAACCGCGGTTCTCGACTGCGACTCCATGCGCTTGCTTGCGATTTCTGATAGACGCCGCATGTTGAGCTTGAATCGCGCAATTGCTGTGATTCTAGAAACCGAGGTTCCTCGCGAAGCCTTGTGATAACTGAGGAAGCACCCGCGTCTTTCTATTCGGGAGACATAGAACTCGAACCGAGGACAGGGCCCTATATCCGGTGTGCTATGCGGAGGACGCAGTCCCGCGTCAGAAAAAGTTGTTCCAAAACGGTTTCTCCCAGAGAAAATGTTCCTCCTCCGAAATTCGGCTTCCCCATTGGACTTGGCGGCGCGGCAGCGAAATTGATTGGCGAATTGAAACAATAGTTCAATCGATTGTACAAGGATACGATCAGCCAACCAATTCGCCTAGTAAAACCGTTTCTGAAAACGGGCTTCTCCTCGGCGTCGATTTCGACAAATGATGGGAAGATTCATTCGAGAGACAGAATCGCGTGTTCCTATGAACGCGGCGTCTGGGCAGCATCTCCCCGAGTCGCAGCGGTATTGAAGCGCTCAACGAGGCAAGCGCATTCTATTCTGATGCGAATTCGCTACATCTCATTGGGATCCTCCGCCAAATGTCGTTGATCGCGCCTGAAAACAAAGTCTGCTCGCATATTCAATGCGAGCAGTCTTCGCCGGGGGAGACATTCCCTCCTAGGAACAAAAGTCATCCGGCCGACGGTCCCTCACGCGCCCATTCCTGAGCACTCCATGGGAAGAGCTTTCGATTTCATAGACAGATGTTCTGAGCTTGATCCAAGGGCTCTGGATATCCGCGGCCGCAGCATCTGTTATGAAATCTATCCGCGGTGACTTCGACGCATCTCAACCGTGAGTTTTCTGTATCTCTTTCCAGAGTTTCACTGGGGATCTGCGGGCGATTCACGGCAGCTGAAATGGTGTCCTTCGCATTATCTTTGGGCATCGTCTGCGTCTGGGTTCTCACGGGTCATTGGTTGCTGATGGACGCTATGGGTATGGGACTCTGCGTCGCCTTCATTGCGTTCGTCCGCCTGCCTTCTCTGAAAGTGTCGACGCTGCTCCTCACCGGTAAGTGGCTCAGAACGTGTCGAGGACATTATTGTGGGTGACGTTCAATGTTCAATGATAATGAGACAACGATACTTATTCAATGTAACTATTTTCATTCCGTATCCAGGACTCTTGATCTACGACGTGTTTTGGGTGTTTTTCTCGTCCTATATTTTCAATGCGAACGTTATGGTGAAAGTCGCTACGAGACCCGCGGACAATCCAGTGGGCGCACTTTCTCGAAAACTCCACATAACTGCCCAAAATGAAGGCCCCAAGCTGTCTCTTCCTGGAAAACTCGTTTTTCCATC
>NW_003805018.1:0-23443 GCF_000255335.2 Galendromus occidentalis | reverse complement strand
AAAACCCACGCTCCTCCCTACGTAACCCGCATTATTAATGAATAACACGCGATGCGGAGTGTAGGCGAACGCGTCTGAGGCCCGGTTTGTGGTTGCCTTTGTCCTGTAGATCGGCGGGGTCGGTGAAGGTCTCTAACTGAGGTCGCACTTGCGTTTCAGGTTTGCTCCTGTGCTTCGTTCTCCGGTACGATGCTTACAAGAAAGCACAGCTCTTGAGCTCAGCTGAAGCTGGCGTTCCCCTGCCGCCTCCCTTGCCTCTGTCTTTGTATCGGATCTCCTATTTCCACTGCTCACTCATTGGCTACTTTCTCGGCCTGCTTACGGCTACCGTGAGCTCCGAAGTATTCAAAGCTGCTCAGCCTGCATTACTGTATCTTGTTCCATTCACTTTGCTGCCTTTGCTCGTTATGGCTTACCTAAAAGGAGATTTACGTCGGATGTGGAGTGAACCATTCCACACAGTTCCCATGTCGAAGCACCTCGACGTCTAGCTCCAATCTATCCTCCATCGTCCCCCGACCACGGTGGCAACCTCATTGTACATTATCTACAAACGATGCATACATTGTACATAAACTATACATAGATGAATATACACGTACATACTTATATGCATATATATGTGTTCGGATGAGCGTGAGTGAGGACATTTCTTCCTCCCTTCAGTCGATCAGACGCTCACATTCTCCATCTCAACAAAGTGGGTCTGTTCGTAGCGAGCGTGCCGCTGGGGGCCCGGCAGGTCGACCGACACCAATGATAGGCGATGATTCGAACAGACAAGCAGATAGATGGACGAGCGAAGCGACCAATCACGCGACAGCAGAACACGTCCATCTTCGAGGTCAATGCCTCCACCTCCTCGCTTTTAAGGTTGTCGACTGACTCGCGAGCAGAAGCCTCGTCCTCCTCTCTCCTTCTGACCCTCCCAGGCATGGGGAATGACTTGGCGACCTGGTGGAGAATTCCCCTCAATCAAGCACAGTATCTTCACGGTTGTACAGGGACCATCGGCCATGGCCGAACACAGGGAATAGACGACGAACGCTGCTTTCTACGTGAAGCTTCCCTGGAGTTCTCACTGGCTTTAGACTTGAGGAAATTGAAAGGGAAACCTCAGAACCTTTCCATTGCGCCGTGTGGAGAGTCCAGATAGGCCGAGTCGGTCAGAGCGCTTCTTCGAATCTTCCGAGAGGCTCGCTGAATCGAATATTCCGAGGAGAGACGGATATCATCTCACTCAGATAGCAGTCGGAGAGATATCTCCGCATCGAGGCAGTCCATGAGAGCCCTGAATATCGGAACTGGAGCGATCTCTCCCTGCTGGATATTTACAGAAGCGGCGAAACTAGTCCATCGTCAGGGAGTTGGGAGTCATCATCGTGATTGCCACGTGACTTTATGAAACCGACCCAAAGGCTCTTTCGGGCTCCCCCGGACTGATCTTTGGTTGGCGAAATGTGTCTCAGGCTCTCCGCCTCGTCGGACGCTGCCGCCTGCAGGAGGGGGCGCTCGTCGGCAGCGGCGAGAGCATGCCATTCGGTCCTTCCGGTGATGCCGTTATGGACGCCCATCTCATTGCCGTAGCTCACTGTTCGAAAAAGTCGAATTGGTTTCGGCTAGGAAACAGATGGATATCAACACTCATCAGCGAATTCAGGGATCGAGTATCCTGGGCCAACTGGCGCCGTGCTCTATCGAAACTTCCCTGCAGCTCCTGCCGGGTATCCTTCCAGAGGGATGGAGGTCTTATCTAGAGGAGGGGTCGAGGCATCACGGAGGGGTGTCTTAACTTGCGGTCGATCAGACGACTTGCAGTGAAGCAAATGTACTGACGAGCCCGATGCAGGAATCGTGATGATCTCGGTGAAGGAGAATCCAGGTGCAAATGGAACGGGGGCTCATGACCTTTGGGGACGAGGTTCAAGACGCACAAACCAGTCTCTGGGTACAAGGGGGACTCTTGAATTAGGTACACATATACATGCATGCACTAGGCATACAGAACAAAGATGGATATATATGCGTGTATGTTTGTATGTATGTAGGTGCTTGACATTGAAATGAACGACGACGACCACGTCGAGGATATGAGGAGATCATCATCATCGTCATCGAGAACTTGACTCCGACAGCGTCTCTGCGCGGGAACGATCCTGCTCGATGAGGACATCAATCCAGCAATGATGGAAGTTGAACGTTACGCATAAGAGCTCTAGTCTCTTGGAGTTCGTGACTTTGTAAGTGACTCACGCAGCTTCTCCTGGCCCCCTTTGATTTCTCCTCTCCCAGATGGGCTCCTCAGGCCGTCACATTCACTTAGGAGAACTGGGTGCTCATTGCCGGATCTTGATTCCTGATTCGAACATGGGCCGATTTGACTACCGCTTTCGGCCTCAAATGATTGGATCCTCGGAACTCCTCGACAAAGTGTATCTTGAAGCGGAAGTCGTATCACTGTTCATCCGATTCCGCGATCTCCACTCACCGGAATCTTGGTGTACCTCAATGCTTCGGGAGTAATTGCAAAGATGTGCGAGACCTGGTATTATCATCGATAACCTGCTGAAGTCTGCTGAAGAGCCTCAAATGTATATATGGGGATGATGAAGATGACGCAAGAGATCCAGCAATCGATCATTGAACATACGGCGGAAGACGTGAGTCGCCCTGAGAAGACTGGACGATGATCTTAGCTTTCGAATTCCTGCCGGTCGACCCGTCATCAATAGACAGAGAGCCGATTTCCTATCCTCTTCAAGAGAACTAATTCGTTGATCAGAGTCGCAGCTCAAAGATGCGCACCGATTCCGAGACGAATTGAATCACATATTCCCTTGCATGAACAAATGAGAATATCAGACTGAGCTCGGATTTATGATAAGACAGAATGTGGACAGCACCGATATGCATTTTAGCCCCGCCGGGAAGTTTCTATTGACATTGATATTATCGAACAGTGGTATATAATAAAGAAGAACACTTGAACATTTGGCGCAGATTCAGCTTCCCAGGTAATTCTCCTCTTTCTGCTACGCTGATTGGCTGAAGGTTCTAATGTGTGACATGAAGTTGTGGTGGCTCTTCTGGTCGTTCGACAAGTCAAAGGCATATTATAGATATCGGAGCGACTACTCATCGTTGTGCGTTCGTTGATACGTTCCGAGCCATTCGAAGTCGGACAGTCGCGCTTCGCATTCAGTCATCCTCCGCTCGTCTTGCCGAACTAGTGTGATTCTCAAATCGTGGTTAATGAGTCGAAATATCCTGGTTAGTAGTATCGTCGACTAATTCTAATTTTCGCGAGAAAACGTCGCGAACTCACTCTGTATGCCCGCTTGTCTTGCATGCAGGAATGTTGACGAGCTACGATCGAGGAGTCGACGTCGGATATCGGATGTCGCTCAATCGGATCGGGGGCCATCGCGGCCCTCCGGGGCTTCTCCGAGACTGGCCCGCCTAGCCCGCATTCATTCTTCCTGCAAGCGCTGCCGTCTTTCAGCACGATTCGTGTCGAGCCCGAATGCTTCGGTCGCGATGAAGTGAATACAATATGCGACGCGAGAGATCAAGCCAGCTCCAAGCTGGCATTCCGTCCACATCGGGCTCGACTCCGATCGCAGCATTCCAGGCCGGGAATCATTGCACTCGCTAGCTCCCATATGTAGAATTTGAATCAAGATTCGCTCAGGGAATCGACCCTGAATTCCATGGAACTTCAAGATGAACGACGAGAGTCGAGCCCTAGCTATAATCATTCATTTCCCCACGGTTCTCGATGCACGTCTCCAAATATCAACATCATCAATCATCGACATCATCTCTCTTTTGTTTTCTCGCTCGGTGTCACAGAGAGGAGCCTATGGGATTGACGAAGCTGAAGTAGTACGCGATCGCCTCAAGATTGACATAACCGAAAGATCTCTTCTCATCAATCTACCCGTTCGCCGACAGGATAGGTATATCCGAAAGGTTCCCTCACAGATTTGAACCTGAATCATAGCCCATCAACAAATTACATCCGGCGCAAGGGTCACGGTGCGGGGAGTCAGACGGGCGCGAACGCCGATTGGGCGCCATCCCGATTGGGTGCAAGGCCATTCGAGCCCAGGGCCGCTACAGCGAAATGCTGTAGCGCGTAGAATCATGAGTAGCTCCCCTGTAGAAGAAGCTCCTCTCCAATTGACGCCCATCCCCAGTAGAAACCCCTCTGTGAAGGGGTTTGAAATAGTAGGAGCCCGGGCTTGTATTGGAATGATCACGGTAATCTATAATCTTAATTCTGAGAAGAAGGCGTCGAAGAACATCGGAGGAGGCTGACTAAGCGAGAGGCTTTGACGAGCTAATGTTATCGACCGAAGAAGTCGAGACTGCGGTTCCCAACTGATACCACGCAGCATCTCCAAGCATTGGCATCGGAATTACTAAGTCTCTCCCTTGCCTTCCGGGAGTCGAGACGAGGGACCAAGAGATCCGTTGTAAGGAGGTTTCACTTCATCTCGCATAGCCTCACGCTCGATTGATAATCACAATCTTACGCTCAGCGCATGGACACACCTGCATGAGACCTCGTTACTATGAAACCCGGTACATCGAGAGACCTCTATGAGGATTCACGTATATTCTCTGATATTGAGGCACCCGGGCTCCTACTTTCATGCCCATATTCTTTCTCGGGACTCTTATTCTCAAGTTATCTCATTTTCTATTGATTGAAGTAAAGTATATTCTCTGTTGACGAATGAGTACTCGATCATCTGATGAGTCGTACATCATTTGGATTCGACGGGAGCCGTAGACAGGAGGAGTCGTTCGAATATTTCTTCCTTTCTTCCAACTCCCAAGTGGTGAGTTTCGATATCTCCTTGATCCCCATACCCTATTCGCACTATTAAGATCGCGGAGGTTGTGATCTACGCATTGATTACATACTCGCTACACCTACGCAGCTTTCGCAGCGAATCCAACTCCGCGGAATGATACGAATCAAGTCTCGAGTGGATAACCGACTCAAATTTATTGGTCTACCAATCGGAAAACTCATCTCCTCATTCAAGGTGATACTGAGAGGAAGATCGAGATAGAGACAGAGGAGAAGACTCACACACATTCAGACAAGGAGGCGGACAGTCAGTCACTCAGCCAGACAGACTGAGACCGAATACCCTCAATAAAGACTGTCCTCCTCGGAAGCCTCCGGCTACGCAGAGCCTGTCCGAAGGGGGGATAATTACTCGGGTGAATGATCATATCAACGATATTGTCGAGAAAACGAATAACTGAAAAAATGACGGACAAGTCCTCTGCGATAATCTTTTCCTGCGAAGGCAGTTTTTATTTTGACGAGTGGCAAGTGATTCGGAAGAAAGATTCGACATCTCTCGCGAAGAGGAACTCAATGAGAGGAAGTGACAGGGGAATTTAGCTTGATTCGGAAAAAAAGAAGGAGCTGTCTGTTCGCGGAGCAGCAGACGGCACAGGGTTGGCGGCGGCGGCAACTTCGGTGAGGGAAGACGGGACCCAGCCGGTGATGCGGTCACCAATTTGCTTGTACGCGGCGCGGCGCCGGCGTATCAGCCTTCTTGCTCTCCATCCTCGGAGATTTCTCCGTCGAAAACTCACATCCATCCAACAGGATATTCTCGCATTACGGTGTTAGCTCGTCGGTTGATTAATTAAGAGTGGTTCGATAAAAAATTTACATGAGAACACAGCGCTTTTTCTTCTTGTGCTTTACCTGAAACAGAATCAGAAGAATGTTTCAATACTCTGAAAGTCCCTCACGATCGGTCCTTCGCGAGCCAAGACTGAAGAGAGAGGACTCGCTCAAGATCTGGCTCCGTCGGGTTCGAATACTGCTCTTCCTGGGCCGTTCTTGAGCAGAATCTCATCGCCTGGAGCAGTGTTTCCCCGGAGCCCAGAGGGAAGCAAAAGCCCAACCTCAAAGTCGAGCGAATTTCCCGCGAGGGCGCAGGATCTCGAGTGAGAAGTGATCCCCTTCGGAAGTTTTGTCACGAAGAAATTCCCGCTTCGGCGAATCACTACTCTCGGAAAGAATCATCGAATTCTCGAGGTTCCTACCATAGAATCGAAGCGGAGAACAACCCATACGTTTTGTCAAACAGCTAGTTCTCGAGATCCGAAGAAGGGATATCCATGGTGGGGGAATATGGGGGAATATGGCATAGAGGGCATGACGTATCGCATATTACGACCCAGGCAGAGACTGCATCTCCCGCCGTGTGAATTTGTCACATCGAATACGCAATAATCTCTTGATTGCTCGATGATTCTTTCGAAACCCTCCCGTGATCAGGCTGACTTGACTGAGATCTGACTTGTCTGAACTCACTTGAAGGGCGGCCCGCGTAGCGAGTTCGAAAACCTCCCGCACGCCTTCCTTGGTCCTGGCGGAACACTCTAGATATCCGAAAGCATTGATTTTCTCAGCCATAGATCGACCTTCTTCGCTCTTCACGGGCTCTTGCTTCATCTTGGCCAATTCCTGGAATCAAAACTCATTCAATGTATGTATGTAGAGAAAAGCAACACATCGGGATATGCGAGTAGAACATGGCAACGATTTTCCTTGTAACGGACTCATGCAGAATTCGCTGTAAGCTTTATTTTCCGGAATATAAGCCTCTGGAGTCTTAAGGAAAGGCTGCAATGATTCTTCAAGAGCGGCTCCGGCGATCTCTGGAGCCGGAAAGGATTTTCGTCATGCCCACGGTGGTGCTGGTCCCTCCTGGCTGTCGATGAGTCAGGTGTCCCGTGGGCCTCGCGGTGGAACTTTCTGAATGAGTCACGCAGCACTCACTAGCAGTGCCATCGTCTTCTACGACAGTCGCAGTGATTTCGTCGGTTGGATTCTGATTAGCAGTCGTAGTCCCGACTCCGCATTAGCGCTTTTGGAGGACTCCGCTGCTTAAGAGAATTCATGATCGCAGCGACATACAGAACGCGAGCAGACCGAGCGGCGCCCAAAGGATGAAATTTCCCGCGAAGCAGCGGCTCAGATCATGAGCAGATAAACTTCGCTCAATAGGACACAACTATTCTTCCACGGTCAGCTATGAACCATGAAAGCGGAAATCTCAAAGATACACTGTCCAAAGAAGTCCCAACCCTGAGGTCGTCTATGACGTCACCTTCACGCCGCGGCATCTATTCGTACACGGGTAGAAGAATGTTCCGATCCAACACTCGACCGGAAAATATGAGCAGCTGCATTGCCTTTCGTCTTGACCGCAGCTACCGTAGACCGGGAGATGACTAGTGCTTCCCCCTCGCAAAGCGAGCGTTTCTGCGAGCATGAGCGTCAGCCCTCCGTGAACCCATCCTCCAAAATGGGGGAATTCGATATGGCACGGCACATGATCGATCTCGGAGATTCGTCTGCGGGAATCGGTCAATACGTCTTCGGAGCCGACAAGCATGCCAAGGATGTCTCGCATCCGAGGTACGCGAGCTTCCATGCGTACCCCTGGCAATGAGAGGTCTGTGAAGGCCTCGGTTACGATGACGTTCCCTATATTGAAGTCCACGATGATGGTGCGCGGTAGCGTACAACCCCTATACGGCGCCCGGGGCAGTCAACGAGCGATTTTGAATTTGTGGACGCGATAAACCAAAATACCGCCCCCTGTCCGAAAATTTCTCAAGAGAAATTCCGAGAATTTTCACGGAAATAGCCTTTTTGTGAAAGTAGAACCCGGAAATATCGCCTCTGGAGCACGCTACTGATGGGACGGCCGCCGTGCATGAGCTCGCGGATGGAATGAGTGTCGTCGAGCGTATCCCAAGACCAAGCAGAGATGAGAGGATTGGAATTCACGATGGAAAGACTTTCGCAGTCCGATTACTCATTCCAGGGTCATTAGCCCGGAAGACTGTCTGACAGATTCTCGGGCGGAGGGAAGCTCCGTCTATCGATGAGAATTCTAGGAGAAATCAGGGGATGCTCTCACTGATGAATTATCAGCCACTCAGAGCAGTCAGCTAGGCTCTCAGGGCACAGCTCAGCTGAGGGCAACACTTTGGGGCAGTCCTCCCGACAGACCACAGGGTTTGGCTCGTAAGAGAGGCTTCGTCTGTCTGAGCGGCTGTCTCGTAGCCTATTCGGCTGTTCGCTAGCTCATAGTTTCCCCGACTTCTTAGCTGCTGCCTCCCCCAGCGAACCATGAGCTGGCTAGTGGGCAAACGGCTCTGAAAGGCGAATGGCAGCCGAGCGTACCTGGCAGCGAGCGAACGAAGCATCGTTGCGGAGATGGTCTGAGCCCAACAGTTCCCGGAATAGCTCGAGAACCAGCCTGCCAGCTCGCTGAAGAGCTGCTCGACTGCCGGCTGCCTTATAACGGGTAGGCAGCAGCGGGATACGGTCGCAGGATGGTGCATGGCATCCTGTTGCTATTTCAAGTCTTATGAACAACAAATCCTGGTTGCTGCCTTCTTCCACATTCTCTTCGCGTTGCTTCCTTCTCATCGCGAAATTCACACTCGGCAATGAGAACCGACTCTGAGCAGTCGCGCAAGCGAGCCGAGTCTCGATGTCGACCAGCCGCCAGCCGTAGGTCTACATTCGGAACACAAAAATGCGAAAGTTTAGCTAAGCTCACCCGACAAGGTGGCTATCGTGGGAGAATATCGCTCTCCTTCTGCATTCTGGAATTCGGCCTCTCTGGGAGCTCGAGGACAAGATCTATCGCGGTGCTCAAGCATATCCTGTCCCCCCCCTCCTGTCTCTGAATCCTAGTCTACAGCGGGGAGCTGTTGAATCTGATACTGTGTGTAGGCCAGCCTGTTCACAGACGAGCGGCACGATGGGGGACAACCCCGTTCGGGATCTAAATGGAAAACTCAGACGCTCATCCCTTGCTGCACTTCGTTTTGTTGGCGATGCGCGATTTTTCCCGAGCCCGAGTCCCTTCGCGAGGAATCCAGGAGACCAAGCACACATACGCATACATACTCAAAGGCTTAAAGTAGAGTCGCAAACCTTGATGGTCGTGGGATCATTTCGGAGATCCTTTTTGTTAGCGACCAGTACGATTGGCACGCTTGGACAGAAGTGTTTGACTTCGGGATGCCATTTTTCGAGGATGTTTTCCAACGAGTCCGGCGAATCAATCGAGAAACACATCAGTATAACATCTGTATCCGGGTAGGACAAAGGACGAAGACGGTCATAGTCCTCCTGTCCCGCTGTATCCCACAAGGCGAGCTCGACCTGAAATTGAAATCTTTGATGAGACATCACGTATTTGGTGACTGGACCCAACGCACCGTGGGTCCAGTCACAGGGTTTTGCGTCGAAATTTTCGTATTTTCCTCTCTAGGAGTTCGATCCCCGACCGACTGTTCAGAGCCGCCTGGGCGAGCGGGCATGTGTATGATTGCAGAACTCAGCCAATGAAAAGCGCCCCGAAGATACAGCTATACAAGGTTCGTCGTGGACCGACCTGTACTGTAATTATTGCGGTCGATTGTTAGCTCTGCTCGAGAGCGGAGAATATATCCCCTAGGGATAAGGTATCATCGGCATTTCCCGTCTCAGTGGATCTCAAGAGTTGAAAAAAGCAACGGATCCGGATAACGCAAAAAATATCGATGCCTGCTTGCGGTCGAATTCTCAGCCACAGGGAAGCTTACTAAGCTCCAGCACGAACCTCTATAGAGCTCGAATTGCAAGAGCGTGAGTCAATTTCCGAATAGAACTCTCCACGGCATCCCGTAAAGATGTTCGCACGCAGCTCACGGCCGGCATCAAGAGCCCACCGCAGGTATCGCTTCGCTATGCCGTCCACTGTGACTAAAGCGGACCGATGAGACTCCCATCCTCTGCATCGAGAAGCGATTGCCCCCTTGCAACCAGAGTTCATTGTACACTTAATCCCGCTGAGGACTGTGATTGATGGAAGAACCGAGATAATCGAAAGACGGAGAGTTCTCGGGCCCCTCTGACTAAGCGTATCTCCTTTTACGCCGCTACGCCCATTGGGCGTGGAACGAGAATTAACTACCTCTTCGGTTTCGGACACGGGAATCGGAGTTCGATTCGGGTTGCGGCGTCGAGGTCCGCGAGGAGGTGGTCGACGACGACGCACTCTTCGATCGCGAATCCGACATTCGTACACGCCGAGAACAAATAGAAATACTCAAAAGTAAGCCTAACAGAGGCCTCAACGACGAGAGAGGCAGCGAGTGAACAGCCGATAGTGGAATCGAACAATGAGATCTTTCGACAACAATGGGAAGATATTTTTCCGAGCGAGCCGACCCGATCACCCGAAAGGTGGGCTTTAGCCGTCGTTTGCGAGCATAACAGCCCGTTGAGGAATGGAGACGGCTCCTGACAGTGGTCCGACGCAAGCGACTGAAATAACCTCTAGTTGAGAAGCAGACAAGGGACGAACCTGTTTACCGTCGACTTCTATGTCGGCAACGTAGTTTTCGAAAACTGTGGGCACGTACACCTCAGGGAACTGATCTTTGCTAAACACGATAAGCAAGCATGTCTTCCCGCAAGCTCCATCGCCGACAATCACGAGTTTCTTACGGATGGCTGCCATGTCGCCAGCGAGCCACCACCGGTGTGCTCTTACAGTTTGCGGACGACAACGGCGGCGGCAGCAGTGGTGGCGGCAACAACGACGAGTTCACTCGAATGATCAACGACGACGATCCTTGCTCTATCTGGTTTTCACTCGTCAACTCCTGCTGCAGCTGACGTCGCAGCGTCCTCGAGCGACAGCCGCAACAACGGTGGCAGCAACAATGTCGGCGACGGTGGCGGCAGCGACAGCGGAAGCACTTAACACGTCAGCCGGGGAGTCGCTGCTGCGCGTGAATGAGCCTCACTAGATCGAGTGATGCACCACGTACCCCTCGGCAGTGCTGGGAGCCGGATAGCAGGCAGGGGCAACTGACGAGGAATAGCTCTACGACTCTACAACAAACAACCGACGACGATGGGGCGGTTACTCATAAGCCGACGCCGAACGTTCGGTACCACTCCGCTAAAAGCACCACAAACGCACCACACTTTCCTCCACCGCGCAATTTCTGTATCATCATTGCCAACCCGCGAGCCGCGAGCCCGACTCGAAGCGCTCAGACTTGAGCTTTTGAAAGTGCCCCCGACTGACTTCGAAGCGCAGCTCATCCGCGATCCTTTCAAATAGGCCGGAAGATTGGAGCTTTTGAGCTTGAGAGCCGAGATGTGCTCGACGCATTCATATGCGAGATCCATGGTGGAGCCTATCGGTGAGGATATCTGGAGCTTCGATAAAACCGGACGTTCCGATATCACAGGCACCCTTTAGACTACTTTGGGCAGATGAGACTTTATTGTTTTCCACAGTGACACGAAAAAAATCTGACTCACGGACCACGATAAAACATGCGCTTCAGCCTGTGGAATTAGAAATTACTATTCCAACCCGTGCAACTGGAATCGGAAAGTCTGTCTTCATCGAAGCTCTAATGATGGAGCTAAATCCAATATGAGACTGATGAAAGATATCACAGAGAATTCGTTACCGGAATTGGAAGCGATTGAGCTCCCCGAATGTTCCTAAGAGAGCTCTCTCGAGTCGTCGCGATGCTCTCTTGAGATACTCACTCAAGACGCGTCCAGAATCGTTTCTCAGTCAGTTAAGAGCCGGTACGATAATGGAGCTCTCCCCGAAAGTGCTCGGGGACGGGGGAAGCTGGCTTTCAGGAATGCATGTTTTCCCCGAAAACCCGAAATGCGCCGCTGACATGGTGGTTTACGCCGATGACAGCGGTCTCCGCGGGGAACAGGTCGTCTTCTTCAATCGTCTTTAGTCTTCATGTCATTTGCTCGATCTTCTCCTCGGCGTGTCCCGTCAGCCCGAATATATAATAATTTATTAGAAAAAAGAAACACTCATTCGAATATTCGGGGAAAATCGCCGCTTCGCCACGGTTCCCAACTCATCAGGTTCGCGCAAACCTTGATATCTGACATGTGGTGGTGGGAGAATCGCACGTCGCGAATTTCTCTCCAGTCGAAAAGTAGACCCCACCGAGTTTGAGCAGAGGGGTGGCGGTTTCCCCGACCCCGTGAGTCATCCGTGAGGCTACGGCGCTGAAAAAATTCTTGCAGATCGTCAGCGATGTGTGGTACCTTTCCGATCTAGTCTCGTCACGGAAGGAAGGGGGCAGAAGCTCGAAGATAACAAGGAGCCGAGCCTTCATATTTTTATGAAATCAAACAGGTTCAAGGACATCGTCTTCCCCAAGCGGGAGGGGGATATCCAGGAAAGAAAGTCGACGAGGGATTACGATTCGACGAGAAATATCTCGTCGAATCGTGACTTCCCGACGACGGACCACAGGAAACATGCAGTTTTTTGTTCGGGGTCACAGGGGCGGGGCCGTCCTCGGGATGCGGGTGGGACAGTACGTGGAACATACGTTCCCGAGGCACGGACGACGGAGATCGACAATTGATCGTCCCAGGATGCGGAGCGCGGAGTCAAGTCCGATTGAGGGCAGACTCGAGAGCATATTAATCATGGTAATGATGACGATGCTCCCTGCTGATTGGAAGAAGCAAAACATGCGAGCTCTCGGAATTTTCGCGTTTTCCCCAGATCAACGCGAGCGCAATAGCGATAAATGATAGACAGATCACCTCAGTGCGTCCGATTAAGAAGCCCTCCTCGGATAAAACGGACTCCCGATATGGCGGACCGTTTCGGCCAGTCCCCTTAAGTCTTGAGTCTTTAAACCGCTATAACTGGGTATCCCCGCTAATTTTGCGGATGGAATACCGTATGCACATATCCCGTCTCCATCGTACATTAGCAAGGATTCTCCGACCAACTTCAAGGCTCAACACCACAGTCTTGACCAATCTCCATCATCCACAACCTTGCCAATCCGATTTCTTCCCCCATCGGGGTTCGCCATTGCCTCAGCCGAACAGACGGTGACGACACGATGCGTCGTTCCCTTGTTTTCAGTTTCGAAGACGTCGGCTCCCTGCTCAGTCTCGGAATCAGCACTCGCTTGAATCCTCCCCAAGGGACAGGGAGGATTCAAGTCATATGGTGTCGAAAAAGCATCTTGTCATCATCGATTTGGATATGTCTGTCTTAATCCGGATTAAGATGATTAACATGAGTTTCCCGTTGAGGTTCCTTCCATCCAGCTCATCCAAACGAACCAAACGACAGACAAACGAACCGATTCGAATCATTCTTCTCTGCAACGTATCTTTTTCGAAGAATTCGATTCGGAGCATGGAAGTCTAATGCTTGTCGTAGGTCGAGTCTTCACTTAAATATTCTTCACTATTCTGCGTGCATCTAAACTGACCAGAATGAAGGCGCCAAGCGATAACGCGGAACAAGTTTATTACTGAATCCAGATGATAATTATCGACAAAATTTACATCTCTCTGATCGCCTTCATTTTCAGTCCAATACGCCCATTCTTCACCAAGTGAGTGAACGAGATCGATTGAATGCCGCCCGTTCTTGCGGAACTGAGTCGTCAAATACTGGAAGTCCAGCATCACCGGAGAGAGGAGAACGCTAGAGAGCTCGTCATTTGGGCTCGGAGGAGTCTTCGCTGCAGACGCGCATAATTAAGTGTATCACAGCTGAACTTGGCAATATTTTCTTGAGCAAAAGATCCACCGCTCAGGCGGGGGGAACATTCTCTGATCCCTCCAGACTCTTAACCACGCAGAGCAACCGAGCTCATAGAGGGGGGAATGGATCCGAGGAAGGTACCCCAAAGCCGGGGAACGGATCTGAGGAGGTTCTACACGAGCCCGGATCAGCGAGGCTCCAGAACCGAGAGGGATGGTGCTGGACGACATCATGAACAATGACGTCGACAATGTATAACAACGATGTTAGAGGTTGGGAAATTCCGCCTTTGTTAATCCAAGACCGTAGAAGGTATGAGCCCCCGACCCGAAAAAGTACACGAGGGCCCTTTGGGATGTGCTTCTGAAGAGCAATAGAGCGGATAGAGGAAACTTCAACTTGATGACTGCCCTTCCCGATCCCCATCGGGGCCGCTATTGCTGGCTTTCTCGGGAGAACAGGAGCCCGAATGACTTACCTGCCATAATTTCGATCCCCGAATCGCCGGCCTGAGTCCTGAGATAATGTCTAGTCCCGGTCTCGTTGTCTAGCCTCGATCGTATTTATCGACAATTCAAAAAGGTAGTCTGGAGCCCTATACCCCGTTTCCAATCCTTACCAGCCGCATGAGAAGATGCCGACAAAATCCCCAGCGCCGCCACGATTCGGAGATCTCGGTCCTAATCTTGACTCGCTCTGAAATTTCGGATTGTGGTTTCTCAAACGGGAGAAAAACTCCCAGAGGACTAGTCGAGGTTCGAGAGATCTGTAGGATTCTTATTGGAGAAGAATAGGAACGTGACACGAACGTCGCACCAACCTCTTACAAGACCTCTCCTTCCTCGAGATCGCTGATGTCGTCTCCTACGCAGGGCGATCGGGGCCGACTGACCGCCGTTTCTTTGTCGGAGCTGCGAGGCGTTTTCCGGCCTGCGATGAGCTCTTCATCGCTGGCCAGCTCCATATCGACGACTGCGAGATCATCACCCGATACTTCCTCCGCTTCGGAATCTGTCAGGAGCTCACCTTCTTCATGATCTCGCAATGGTATGAAATCCAAAGACTCCGCTTGTCGCCGGGGAACGTGCTTATCCCAAGGCTCCGGGAGCATTGTAGGGTCGCTGGCTTTGGGCATACGCCTGTGCTTTTGGATCGTTTCTCTGATTCTGTCACCGATTTGAAATTCCCAATGCGCGTAAACTGGGCCGAAAAAGTCCAGCCGCTCAGGTTCGGGCAAGGGTGAAACAGATTGATCCCGATGACACAAATAATCGAGGAGCCACTCATCGTCGTCGTTCAACCCGAGCCGCCTCGATGCTGCTGTGCCACCGTGACTGTCGAGCTCCCTCGAGGGAGTATTCATCCCGATCATAGATTCGTCCGATGAGTCTGCCGGCGACGTGTACGACGAAACCGAGTCAGCTGAATCCAACGATGCTTGAAGCCGCCCCGTTTTCCTGAGAGCTTCCCCATACGTCCGATACGCGGGGTCAAAGTCTCCGTCACTGTCCGTTTCGAAAACTTGCTCTTTCCGGGCTCGCTTCGCACAAAGAGTTTCGTCGCTGCTCTCGTCAGTCTCCACGGAATAATGATTCGAGGGTGCTCCGGGTACAACTCCTCGCCGTCGTCTGCTCCCGCTTCGGCCTAAAGATTGGTCGACGACGACTGTATTCGGTGTGCGATAAAGTGGGATGAATTCCCCCACCAGCCTTATCGGTCGAACTTTCCTCAGCCAGCGAGCTCTCCGGAGCGTTTGCCGCAGCGGGTTATTAACTCTGAGTACGTTCCGGAGATCGATCGGAGCAGAGCTTAAACCGGTGCTGTGGTCTGGCCAGACGGGACGCGTCCGCCTCTCGAGAAAGCGTTTGATGTTTTCGGAAGTTCGGGTGGGCATTTCCATCTGCACGTCAGCTACCTCGTCGTCAGAGCCCGACAAAGTCACGAACTCTGGCCAAGCTCCGTCCCTCTCCAATGCGTTTTTCTGCCTCACAATAAGCTTTCTTCGTTTCTTCTTCTTCGAAGCAATCTCTTTCGTTTTCTTCTTGTGATGGAGAGGGCAAACTCTTGGATCTTTGCTGCATCCGACGCTTGTGCATACCAATACGTGTTGCTTAGGGCACTGGAAGAGAAGATCGTCTTCGAAGATGGAGTGACCGCAAGCGGCTCGAACCAGAGGGTGGAGGGGAATCGGGAGCGAGCGTAAACATATTATGTTTCTGAGTCACCAGGCTTACTATACAAACATTGAAGCATTCACTTGTCCGGATCGTCGACGCTCACCTGTTGACCGAGTTCGCAGAAGCCACGCAGGAAATTCTCGCAGTGGGGTATGTCTTTACGGAAGTACGAGTGACGATACGGGCAGTCCGAAGCTTTACACAGCCCTCGTTGAAAATACGAACAGAGCGGCATTTTGTCTTTCTCGACTTCGTGACTGAAGGGGCACTTCTCCGCCTTGCACGTCCCTCGCAAAAATTTCGTGCAGATGGATACCTATAAACCAAATTGTATCGCCGTATTTCGATGCCGTTGTTTTGAGGCTCTATCGAAATCTATCACATGGGAGTCGTACCTTTTTGAGATCGTGTTGAAATTTACAATTGTCGCCTTTATGGCACTTGCCGAAACGAATAAAGAAGATGCAATCTTTTCTCTGCTCCAAGTTTGAGACAGATTTCGAGGACTCGCTGCATAGCCTTCCCGTTTTTTTTCTTGTTTAGTTTGTAAACACTTCGGTTGACAAGTTGGCTGGTGGCAGGACAAGTCGGAGGTGAGGTGATGGAGAGCTTTCGAGGCGACGTGCGCGTATTTCATGTTCGAATGTTTCAGAAAACTCGGAAGCCGGTAGAAATTCGGAAGCCGGTTATTCTTGCGCTCGATACACACGGATAAAATGTACCAATGAGTAATCATAGTCTTGGACTATCCGTGGATTCATAATTGTCATTCAAAACACTACTAGATAGGGAACCGAAACCGAGACAACGTCGGTCAGATGATTGTTCTTTCTGGGGCGAATGGCTTCAAGCATAGAGCTGACACATACATACCTTGCGACTCTGTTGATGACGGTCCCGGTGTTGTGGAAACGACTCTTCATTGAGTTCTTGGCCGCGGCAAGTTTAACTGTCAGTGACGTATTGATCCGTTTCAAAGCTTTGCCATCTTTGGAACTCTGAAAAGGAACTCCACGGAGCATCAAGAGTGTCTGTGTATGCTGCTTCTTCTTCGCCTTGAGTGCTACGCTTTTCTTGGCGATCTTGTTGTGCGAACTCGCTGCTTTCTTTGTCACTGAAACTCCTTTGAGGAGCTTGAAACGTGTGCGCTTCAGGACCCTCTTGAAACACGACTCGGACGACGAGATTCCATATTCGATTCGCGACATTCGTTTCTGTTCCGACTTCCTGGTCGGGCCTATACCATCCATTGAGGCAATTTTCTTCACTCCCGATGAATTTGCGGACTCCGGCAACCCTGACAGAGCTCTGTCGTCCACTACGGCTGCTTCCGAATTCTTCAATCCGGTCGATGACGTCGATATATTCGAGGGCATGATCGGTTGACTGACTTCCGAGGCGTTTCCTGGTGCCCGACGCTCGAAGTATGAGCCCTGGCTGAGTTTCAGACTCGAATCAATCGGGTGCGTCCTTGGTTTCGCTCGACTCGGGAGCCACGACGAGGGATTGATTTTGACTAGTTTCGTAGCACTTTGGAACACTACGGATTTTCGTTGATGATGGCCGTGGGGTATCGGAATTTTCTTGATCGGATGAAGTATGTTATGGAGAGCTGTTCGGTGGTTCCGAATCATATCGTCGTCATCCGAACTATCATCGCCTCCAATCGTCAGGAGCAAAGTCTCATGGTTCCTGATCCATGAGTTGCGGTCTTCGTTCGGAGAGTCTCGTGAGGCGACGAGAGAAGCATCCTTCGTGAGCATCGGGGAAGACGATTCCTCGGCTCCCTTGAAGTTCCCCGGATCGATAGCCGGCGACACAGCTGACTCCGATCGACCTCCATTCTGTGGTTGATCATTGCTGATGTCACTCGCACTTTCGACTCGATTCGCTTTGCTTTTCCTCCGTACGAACACCCTATTGTGGCTAGGCAGAGCTCGTACGCCAAATCGATTCGAGTTCGAAAGATTTTGCTGATTTGGAACTCCAGAAAATGGCGTCTGCTCGGTGCGATACAACGAGAATTGATTCCGAGGAAAAGAGGCGCCTTTTTTCACTGGAGTCACCGAAGCTTGAACTGGCGTCGCTCCATCCTTCGCTTTCGGCTTGGATGCGACCAAGAGATCTGTAACCGGAAATCCCTCGGTGAACAATCTCTCACACGGCAGTTCGAATGACTTATCGTTGAATCATCATCCCCCAAGTGATGCGTATTGGACCGGATCCCACGATAAACCTCTCTGGGATTGTCCGCCGTTCGGGGCTACGGAGTCCAACGATGGAAGAACTCACCTTCCAACTCTCTAGCTCGTTTCAATAGCTCTTGGCGATTCAAGTTGGCGACCGAGTTCATCTCCTCGTCGTCGACGGCACTCGGGGTGAGCTCCGAGTGGGAGATGGATAGATCGATCGATTTGGCGCTAAATTCTTCTTCCTCCTGAATATTCACGACTTGGAGTGCAACAGGAGCTCCAGCATTTATGCATGGCTATGCTTCCCGGGAGACAACAATACGATAAACCAACAGTAAGATCAGGTGAACATGAAGAGAATCGAAGGACCTGTGCTAAAAACAGATGGCGTCGGCAAGGATGACGTCACTATCAACAACAAAATCAAAATGCACGCGGAGTGTACGAATTTTTGGACGGGAAAGACGAAGAACTGTTTGCTGGAGCGGCAAGTAATCGGGCAAACGCTCGGTTCCGTCAGGTTCCCACACTATTCCCGGCTCCCCTGATCGATTTCTTGTAGCCCGATCGATATTCCGTCGTCCGCGGAAGCTCGTGGACTTCAAACAAAGCAACTGGTGTCCGGATCACCGTCGAGCCGCTCTCGATGCTGCAAGAAGCGCGAAAGCTTGAATGTCCATGTCATAGGGCTGATGATCCTCCGATCCGCCAGGCTGGGAACTGCAAGTGAAATCCCCCGACTCTATCCGATTATCTAGCTGTTCTCTTCTTCTTCGGGGCTCATACAACAAACATTCCAAACGCTTCATCAGAGAATTGCTGTTATTCAAATTATTAATTATTGATCATTTCCTCATTGCTCGTGAATCGTGAATCGTGAACCTACGAGCCGGAGCATGTGGCGCAATCGGACTTCGGCGACGGCTGAGCAAGCCTTGCGCTTTGCAGAGCATCCGGACCTGACGTCTGACGTTGTCCGAGGAGTTCGCCGATGAGGAATATGCGGCTCTGGGCGACCAAGATCCGGGAGCTGCTACCGCGGAATATCGGTGGGGGACCGCATCAGAGTCTCCTCATCGAGAATTCCGTTGCTCTCTGTGCGCTCGAGCGGCTCTGGTGCCACGCTCTAGGAAAAAACTTCTCGCAGAGATCTCCCGACAAGCTTCACCAACGAAAGTCACGTCCTTCGAAAAGACGAGGACAGAATGAACACTTTCACCATAGAGTGACAACGATGCTACCCGCGAAAGTTTACTTCAGAGAAACATCCGTTTACATTATCCAGGAATTATGAGTGTTCCGTGCTGATTCAACTCTCCGCCTTCGCAGCATCGGATCCATTGGCGTCAACGTATTTCCACAGCCCGTAAGTTTTTCCAACGATCGTTTGCCAGAGTCTCACCGTGCCGTCTTCACTGCCCGAGGCGTAAAGCTCCCCATCGGACGAGAAGGCACAACAATGGACAGGACCGAAATGCCCCTTGAAGGATTCGATTTCTTCACCAGTTTCATAGTTCATTTTATACATTTTGAAATCGTCCCCGCCGCAAACGAAAAACTCCCCAGCTGAGTGCAATGAGGCGGCGTACATTTTACACGGCAATTCGAATTCTCTCATCATCTGGTAATTAACAGTTGACCAGAATGTCACTTTCCTATCCATGGTGATCACGAATTGCTCGCCGTTGGCGGATATCTCTAATGATTGTGGAATTCCCGGCAGTTGTTGCGTGTGAATGCACTCCCCAGATATGAAATCCCACACTCGAATCGACCGGTCATCTCCGACAGACAACAATCGCTTGCCATCGCCAAGAAGTCTCACATATTTAACAGCTCCGTGATGACCATCGAATGTGAACGCTTCCTTGTCGTCTCCCGCCGACAAGTCGAAGCGTCGGATTATCTGGAAACAAGACTGAGATCAGCACCGTTCTCATTGGGTGAGCTCCATCGGGAATACAACTAGATTCGGGTTTTTCGAATTTTCCGGGTCCTACTTTGTCAGCACTGCCCGTCGTCAATTGAGAACCATCCGGGGACAGTTCGACCGCGCGAACAATGTGCTTGTGCGGCAGGGAAAGTTTCTCGTTCCCGGTTGAGAGATCCCAAATCTTTGCTGAGAAGTCCGCAGATCCTGTGGCGGCTAGAGTCGCGCTTGGGTCCATGTGGACGCTCCACACGGCGCCTTTGTGACCTTCGAAAGTGCCTGCCGGAGTCATAAGCTCTGATTTAGAAATATCCAATCGCTGAGGTCGACGATTCCCTGGACCCATCGAAAGCGCACGAGCACCTCCGTTTCGGAGAATCTGATCACCAAATCAGAGCCGGAACCGCCGATATTCAAAGATGACACGGCTCAGAGGAGTCCAGAGAAATCGCCCGGTTAAGCGACTTCATTGAAACCAGATTCGATTAGTCCGACAACGAGAGCGCCACGAACGACACATCCAATGACTCCAGATATGAGGTGGTGCTTGTATGAGCGGGTTCACCGAGGGGGAGCAGCGGTAGGGTTTCAAAGAACTTACCAATCCAATCGCCTGTGACTCCGTCCCGAAGCATGGGCTTGCCATCTTTGCAGGCTGAGATGAGCAGGCATTTACCGCTCTGACTTCGAGCGAAACAAAGGTCGACGACAGGCCTCGTATGGCCGGAACAAGTGAGAACAACTTGACGTAAATTCGCCGAAGCCATGTTCTACGTGATTGACGGTCGGACCGAATTTATCTGTCCTGCAGCGAGCGAGTTCGTCGCCGCCGCACCGGTGTGTTATTCTCTGCTTTGTGGTCATTGGTCGTCTGCTCGAGTCCCTGCGATCGCGCGGCAACTTCCCGACAGACGGTTCGATAAATTTTCACGCGCACTGTCGCTCTCGCATCGCCTCCAATCTCGAGTGCTTGTGGATGCAGCCCGGAATCCGAAGCTACTAGATTCACTAGATAATAATTATAGGAGACGTTCCTCATCCAACGGGAGAAAAAGAGAGAACCTTCCATCGTCGTTCCCTGTGATACGGTAGTTCTGGTAGTCCTCACTGATCCCGCATTCCGCAACTGTCCTTTACCTACGCGGTACCATTTGGAGGGATGACACAGTCGTCACGACAATGGCACGACAATCGATTTGCGGCCTTCATACAGGGAAATCTATGTATCTATTCGTGACAAGTTCACATTCGTACATGTACGATATGTCAGTCTTCAGCCATGGAGTCTCAACAACAGCAGCCTATTGACCGAACAAATGTCAATATTAATGGATGCATTCCTCTTCGTCTCCCATGAGGCGACGCTTGGGGACGGTCGCGGGCGATCTCCCCCTGGACAGCGCTTGAACTGGGATCCGTGACGAAGAGCGGACGACTCACGACTCGTCGTTGGGTTCGCGACGGGCGTCTCGCGATCCAGAATCTCGGTCCCAGGATGGGAGATCGCGGATAGTCTTCCTCTTGATCTCTCAGCAAGACACCGCGATCCGCAATCTTGAGAGACAGGGGCGATCTTCTCCATGGGAAAAACATTGCGATCGGGAATCCTGAGGCTGGAATGCTGAGACGAGAGGCAGGAGATTCGTGACTTCTTTTGATCACTCCTTGTCATGCTTTTCCGTACCGAATGTCTTGGATCAGGCATCGTTCGATCCACCTAGATAACACCCACCCGGAAAACGACATCCTCAGTTAGTTGTTGCGCAGAGCATGACCTGCACCACGAGTCTCACTACGGGAGTTACTCAGGAGAGCGCGACGATGAGCAGCGAGCGGATCTCTCCCGGATCGTTCACCTGCTTGGCGGAGGGAGAGAGCCTCAGGTCATTGTAATTCCTGACTCCGCCGGCGACGCATTCTTCCTGCAGCAGGCCGCGGAGATGGTGCAAAGTGGGCCTTACGAGCGATTTATCGAAGGCTGAGTCCTTATGTGACTGTTGAAGAGTACGACCGTACGCTGTGAGCCGTACTTTATCTGCTTTGTGATAATCGTCGTTCTCGAGAGGGAAGGAAGAAGGCAAGGTTGGAATGAGATGGAGGGTCGAGCTGATGGAACCATGCCTTGTGAGGCAGGTCGAAACGATGTTCCCATGCTATGTGCGGCAGGTTGAGATCAGAATGATGGACTATTGCCATTCGAGGCATGTTGGCATGGAGCAGCTGTGAGCTCGCATCACGAGTTGATGAGGCACGGCTCGATTATTCGGCAGCCTTTCCACGGTGCCGTTCGATTGGAGTTTTTGAGAAATGAGAAGTAAGTCTGGATGACTGGATAATGAGCTCTCCGAAGAGCCGTCGAGCCTTCGAGAAACCATGTCCGGAGAAGGAGGAGGGTGATCATATCGAGACGGATCTTCCGACTGAAGAGGGATAACAAGGGGCGAATCACGGAATACGAAGCAAAATCGGCCGGTTGAGGATGCGACCAGACGAGGGCAGTGGATTTCGATGGGTCATATTCGGGGTAGAGATGGTGCGGAACATGACGGGGAGAAACTCTAAGGCAAGAGCCGGCTTCATTCCGGGTAGAAGACAAAGTCTGTTCGTGCTGGAGGAGTCACTCAGCGGTCAGAAGTCCGAAGCGAGCTGGTAGAGTCTGGTGGTTTGAAACCCTTAATGAGTCCTTGAGAGATCTAGGCCTCAGCGAGTTCGGAGCGGAACGGGAGGGCAAGAGGTGCGCATAGTCACCACATGTATATTGTGACGGAGCTCCAGAGGAAGTGGACGGAACCCTGGGAAAGTAACAGCGCCGAGATCGAAAAAGGCGACGGACACATAGGCAGACCTAGGCAAACCATTAGCAGATGCACATGCGGAATCCATAACTTGTAAACTTGTATCTCAAGCGAGATGAGCTTGGCGACCTCGATTCCGACAATTGTTGCTCGGAGTTGGGGTCAGCGGCGAACCCCGGGTCGCTAGACTTCTGCCGCATGTGGATGAGTCTCGTAGAGACTGAACTCCGCGGATCGCGGACCTTCAGTGCCTATCTCTTGTTCGAGTTCGAGGCTTGATAAGACTAGCGGATGAGGAAAAAGAAAAAGACAAAAACCAGAAACACTGAAAAACCCAACCACGGGCCACGGGCAGCCACTCTATGAACCCATGCGTCTATCGCCGTTCTTCTCTATGTGGAGTCCACATAGAGTTCCTTCATGGCAGAGAAGACCATGTCACTGAGTTTTTATGACACGCGAAACGTCCTCTCACACATTCTTCGGAGGAAACTTCACGTGACTCGATGAATGTAGTTGTGCAGTATGTACAGGTTGACTTCCCCCGTCCCCCGTTACCCCGTTCCCTTGTTTCTCCGTTCTCCCGCTTCCCCGTTCTCCCGCTTCCCCGTTCTCCCGCTTCCCCGTTCTCCCGCTTCCCCGTTCTCCCGCTTCCCCGTTCTCCCGCTTCCCCGTTCTCCCGCTTCCCCGTTCTCCCGCTTCCCCGTTCTCCCCTCCTCCCGTT
>NW_003805017.1:0-1317 GCF_000255335.2 Galendromus occidentalis | reverse complement strand
CGATTCATCCTCCCAGACGCTCCCTAGTGACATTGGTGCAATCGACGCTGAAAATCAATTAATTCGAGGTTTCGTCTCAGGATTCGAACAAGACGCGACCTATGAGGCCGGGACATATCCTCTGCAGAATTCGGGCATTACATCCAGTTCGGACGACTAATGTGCTGCCCAGGTGAACTCATTAACTTCGAAAGACACTTGAGATCCTCGCCGGACCAATTTCCCCAACAAACTATGTACATGATTTCGATCACTCATCAACCTGTTCCGCGAGATGTGATTGTTCCTCCCGGGGGCCACATACCCATCGACACGAATGCATGAGGCCTTCGGGCTTCACTGTCCGGACCATCTGTGCGAATATCGGCGAGAGAATGATATGTCGCACATTGAGTAAAAGGGAAAAATCTGAGCACGTAATTGAATTACAAGCGTTATTTCCGATGCATTCATCTCAAGGGCGGGAAAGTCCCACTTCGTTCCCCCTCTATTGGCGAGGGGCCGCGTGGTGAGTGGTGACTTCGAGGGAATTCTAGAGGAGCGATCGACGCGCGGAACGAACAAGCTATCGAGCGCATGTGCTCCGGAGTTTGGAGGAAACATGACATGTTCGTCATTTTTTGCCGTCTAGTGGGCTCCTTTCCCGATCTGAAATACCCAGGAATAATCCTTATGATCCGCGGTGGAGACTCCGGAGCGCTTGTGGATATTTTTTCCCTGAGGCTTCGATCCCCGACGATCGAGAATCGTCAGACAGTGATGCTCAACTTCTTCTGCAATGTACTCTAGACGCTCCAGGAACGGAGACATTATGATTCAAGTGTCGTCTCGTGTCTCATGTGACCCTCTTCTGGTGAATATCCGCTTGTATACCGAGAAAGGATGCCTGTGATTAATTCCTAACGGACTTTCGTCTCTTCGGACGGGATTTCTCTCCCTAGAAGCGCTGCATCTGTCGGGAGTCCAAGGAATGCGATCGGTCCACGGGATGGGGATGAGCTCTTGATTTCTCGCGCAGGCTCAGGCGAGCACACTTCTTCGATATCGATGGGTTCCAGTTGTAGCCACAAATCTTCGGATTGAAATAGGTGGCTGTGACTGATCGGAGATCCGGGACACTCCGGAAGGTCGGACTTCGGATCCTGGTGCATTTTTGAGAGCTGGCTGTACTCTGGTCGTGCCCATATCGTAAGGTGAACTAACTCTTGAGGAGAGCCAACCCCCTCCGGAAGAGTCACCGAGATACCCTCGATCGGGAGTCAGACCCTCATCGGGCGCATTGTCGGGACTCGACGTAATTCTGACCGTTTCCCGATG
>NW_003805016.1:0-2872 GCF_000255335.2 Galendromus occidentalis | reverse complement strand
CTTCTTCTCGCGCGAGCTCGAAGGTCCGACGCTGGGTCCGCATCCGTCTTCATCGTCGTCTGACAACGATCGTTTCCCGTTGTTTCCTTCAGCGCGTTCCTTCGCCCGCTTTTCGTATTCGTCACGATCCCATTTTCTTCTGTGATCACCGGGATTCGGGAGGCTCATTGCTGACGAGTGGGATTGTCAGTTTACCGGAGAACTTGAGCTAGAAACACCTAGATACGAATGTGCAGCGTCGAATCCAAGTCCACTATCCACCAAGTACCAAGTCTTTCGAGGAGTGTCGAGTGTCGGGCCCGCGCTGCTGCTCTAATGAACACAACAAACAAGCTGACCCTTTCTTCGTCCCTCTCTCCGACTAAATGTTCCGCGCGACAAAGGACAAAGGCGCGAGAAGGTAGGTCTCGACCTACCTTGTTGGGGTTCAAGCAGAACCTTCAGTTAGGACTCTCCCGAATAGCTCGGGTCTGGGTCGCGGGAATCCGAAAGACCTCGCGAGAAGGCGCAGCAATGATATACGGGGCTTTCATGACGAAGCCATCGCCGAAGACTCGTTTCGATCGCTCGAGGCGGATGGCGGGAATGTCCGAAACGCATCTCATCTGACTTCAGACATCGGAATGTACCTAGCTTTAATTAGTCTCATATGATCGTATGCGAGCTTCTTGGTGAGCGAGTCGTGGAGTCACGAGGGTGCAGCGCGTAGGCGAAAAGTCCTCCGTGCCGCGACTTTCGGGAACGCTCCCAGAAACCGTCCGCTCCGCCTCCGATACTTCTTGACACATCTCCCTTCGAGGTCTTTCCGGAGCGATTTCCCAGACTACCCGACCGGTTTCCGTCGCTCAAACGCAGACTCGAGGAACCATATCGCAGGGTAGCGGGAGGAGGCTTCCCGGATAAATACTCTACTTCTTCGTCGCGACCCATCTACGAACTACAATGAAATGGATTGAGACTCTTATTGCATCGAGCATGATTTTTTCCTCCTATGGGGACGCGCCTCAAGGTGTTTCACAAGCGATCTGGACCTTGATATCTATCTGGCTTCTCGCGGAACTCACGAACTATATATGATACATACTTTGCTCTCTCATCGAATATTATAACAAAAGTAAGGGCGGTTCACGCCTTTGTTCTCGGGAAAAAAGTTGAGCTTTTTGAACTTTTCAATAGTGGATGAGAGGGAGGGGGTTCTGGGGAGCAATTCCCGGTGCCTTCCATTGGCGACCCGAATGAGTCGTCGACATTGGTTTGGTCCCGATGGCGAAGAGATGAGGCCTTGATCTCGGATAAGGGAAATCTCAAGAGACAGTAATATTATAGAGACAATCAATATCAGGGTAGTATTGGGATATAATTCTCAATTTTGGACCGGTGTCTTTGAGCGACACATTCTGAAATCCACACTATGTTCCTGGCTTCTTGCTCCTTGAGTTTGACAATAGCGTAATAGAGACCAAAGTGAAATTGCTGCATGAATGACTTCACAGTCAGATCCACTTCGTACTCGAATAACTTATCTTCAAAAGTCTTATCGCCACTCTCGTTCTCGAATAGCTCACTATACTCGACGTAGCACTCGGCGATGCTTTTCACTTGGAACAGGTCTTCGGCTCTCGCAAGCGCAGCCAACCCATCGGGATTGAGTTTCCCACATCGAGGCAGCAGAGCCATGCGTTCGTCTCGTTCGAGTTCGGTCCCGAAGGAGTTCATCGTGATAGTGAACGCTCGACGATCAGCCCCGAAAGCCAAGATCTCGCACATGACCGTCGCCGTGGTTCCTCCGATTTCTTCACAGAATTTATAAAACGCTTCAAGATAGGCGCGGTAGAGTTGGTTCCGAATGATCTCGATATTCATCTCGTTCAGATCCTGTTCCAGCAGACAGTCTTGGAAGAAAGGAGCCAGGGGAGTGTCGATGATCACCGCGTTGTACAGTTCAGCGGGGGTTTGAGCGATTTCAATCGCCCTCATCTCATCGAAGGATCCGAGAGGGTGACATTTGGACATCAGTTCGTTGAGCGGCCGCTGATGGAGCGCCCCTGTTATAAGCAGGATGATGTTGTCAATCATGTATGAATACGTGATGAAATCCAGAAATGTGGCCAGTTTCCCTGTCGCATTTTTCCTCATGTACTGGAACTCCACCACGAGCTTCTCCCGGAGTTTATCGTCTATGTTCGACACGGCAAGAGGTGATGCTTCATTAGCGAGTAAGTTACCGTAGTCTGTTGAATGCAAATGCACTTTTATGTCTTCGAGTGTCTCGCACTGCACCAAGTTGTTGTAATCCGCTTGACGAAGGATCCCATTTTTTCAAGCCCCGGACGAAGCCTTCCAAGTAGCCGAATTCTTTGTTGAACAGAAGCTCGTCCAGCATTTCGTAGACGACAGGAGCCTTATCTCGGACGAGAACGGTGTCGCATGGGATTGAGAATAGGTTGGTGGGCACTACGCTCACGAGACACTGTGAACCGCTGCTTCACACGACAGTCTTCTCTCTTCCTCTACAGAGAAACCGTCTTTTTTCCAAATAATTCCTCCTCGCCTACAGGTTTTCGGAATGTTGAAGCAGACGACGGACAACCCGCCTCTTTCAAACGGGCGAAGTTCGAGCAGTCAATTGAACAGTTACCAGTCGAGAGTCCATGCCGTCGACGGGGTCCTACGCTCCTATGTTTGGACGTCTGAGCCAAAGAGACTTCCTTCCGATGTTCAGCGAAAGGAGCGATGGCTCCAGGGCTTGGAGTCTAGGCGAGGAGGTCCGCGAGCGATACGAGAGGAAGTCTAGTTCGAATATCTGTACCTGTCGATGCATCTCGTATATCCAGGCGCTCACGGTCAATGGGTGTCTTTAGTATCGTACAGT
>NW_003805015.1:0-1042 GCF_000255335.2 Galendromus occidentalis | reverse complement strand
TTTCTTCGGATGTATTGGAACGGTTGCTCCTCAGCCCTGGTGACTAGTCTGGTTTCATCCTCTTCGGTGCACCGCTCTTTGCTGCGCTTTATTTCTGCGTGGTATTGTCTCCGTTTCTGAATATATTCTGGTCTCGCGTTGGGCGCTCCTTAACGGACTCTTCTGAGGCAGTGCTTCACCTCATTCAGGAGTTGACTGCATTCGTGCGAAAACCACCTCTTCACACTCTTCTTCGGTTTTTGCTCTCGTAGTGATGTTGTTACATAGTTCGTGAGTGCTTGTTCGGCTTGGTCGAGACTGAGGTTGCGTATAGCTTCGCCGACGGTCTCCTTCTGTTCCTCATTCTCGAGTGTCCCGAGACCTTGTTGCTAACGCCCCAGGATCTCTTTCAAGGAGGAAATGAGTGTACGATACTGGGAACCCGCTTGGTTATCGGTGGTCGAGGTGACCGAGGGGGCTCTTCACAGAAGAGGTGAGGGGGTGGATTATTCACGTTCTTGCTTATCGTGCGTTGTATTTTAGTTGGCGTTGGGGCATTATAACCCCTGGGTGAATGTGTTCTAATCTTCAGCTTCTGTACGAGTACTCGCTGCTGAATTGCTACTCTCCTCTCTAAAGTGAGGTCGACCGAGGGCACGCATATTTTTTTTTTTTATGACGATAAACAAGAGCCAAGGCCAGACATTCAGCCAGGTTGGCCTCTTCCTACCACAGGATGTATTCGCACATGGTCAACTCTACACGGCACTCTCACGAGTCAAGAATCCTGAGAATATACGAATTGCTCAAGCTACCTCTGAAGTGCGCAATATTGTGTACAAGGAGCTTTTCGCCAATGAGTGACTAGAGTATGGGGACAAAGTACTCACGACAGGGAAGGGATGAGGGAAAGTGATATGTGAGCTTCGTTTCAACATTGAAATCATGTACTTTTACATGCACTACACGTGAATGCCGATCATACATTGCACCTTTCTGTAAATCAGCCGTCTGAACTTCGAGACTTTATTGTTTTCAATTACCGTTCCATCAACGCCGCCTC
>NW_003805014.1:0-1758 GCF_000255335.2 Galendromus occidentalis | reverse complement strand
TTTCCTAGGCTACGTAGTTCTGTCCATGCTCTTTCAGCGTGACTGGGCATTGTGTCAAGTTCTTTTTATATTCTGGCTCTGGGCATGACATGTCCGGAGTGGACATGTTTGATCCTGGTCTTAGAAAGTAAATGGTTGCTTACTTTGTGGATCGTTGAAGAGCTAACTCGTGCTTGATAACGTATTCGATATTCACTGGACACTTAAGCAGAGCTCAGTATAATAGAACAGACAGTTGGTGTTACCCAGTATTTATTCCAGTTGTTGCAGTGCTTATATAGGTCCAGAAGAAGCGGAAAGCGGTAAAGAGAAAGAACACTGTCTCCCTCAGTGTATCAGACGGCTACAGGGAACATAGATTCTGAACAAGCAGCATGGGTCGGCCCCACATCTTCGAGACCAATGTCTTTTAGGGATTTTCTCAGCGCTTCAAACCAAACTTTTCCAGCCTGCTTCAAGCCATAGAGGGATTTCTTCAACAAGCAGACCTTGTCACCAATCTGGAACATAGAAGGCTGCTCCATTAAAATCTCTTCCTCCAACCTACCGTGCAAGTAGGCGGTTGCCCCGTCGAGTTGTTGTATCTTCCAGCCCGATTGTGCAGCCCGTGCGAACAGGATCCGAAGAGTTGTGGTCTTTACGACGGGCGAGAAATTTCGTCGAAATCCACTCCCTTGGTTTGTCCACATCCTCGACCGACCACTCTGGCCTTGTATTTCGTGATGTTTCCTTCGCTATCTCGCTTTAGTTGGAAAACCCGTTTCGAGGTTATAATCTTTCTATCCTTCGGGCGATCAACCAAAACCCAGGTACCGTTCTTCTCGTGTGCTTTCATCTCCGTTTCCATCGCCGACCTCCATTGTTCCGCATCATCTCTCGACATTGCCTCTGCGGCCGTCGAAGGAGAATCATAGTTCTTGGTGGAACTAGGTCCACAAACATACACAGTATCATCCATCCAACTAGGCCTCGCGCTTCTGCGTTTACTCCTTCCATTCCCTCCTGCCCCTCCAAGTCGACTTCCACACTCGTCGCACCTCGCTTCATACCAATTTTCGGGACATTCACCACGTTTTCAGTTTCGTCTTCCGAATCATTTTCTCCGCCCATGATTATCTGTTCTGATGGTTCAGAACCTCTCAGGATCGACAGCAGCTTTGGGACCACTACCTGTGATCTCAGTCTGATCTTCGTGGTTTCTGATGTCGTCGGGATCAAAGATGATGCCCATATCGTCTCATCAAAATGCACGTTTCGGGCTTTCTCGATCGTGGAGTTATCTTCGAGAGGAATCAAGCGATAACCTTTCGACGCTTGACTATAGCCCACGAATATGCATTTCTTTGTTTTTGCGTCCCACTTTTTTTTGTTTCTCTTTAGGAACATGAGAATACGCCACACATCCAAATACTCGTGAGAAGCTCAGATCGGGTTTCCTTCCATACCAAGCCTCATATGGGCATACGCCCCTCAGAGCGACTGTCGGACTGAAATTCTTCAATTGGCAAGCTGTGAGTATCGCTTCAGCCCAAAAACTTTGGTAGGGGCCAGCGTCCATCAACATAGACCTGGCTCTTTCCACCAAGGTCCTCAACGCTCGTTCGGCGCGACCATTTTGTTCAGGCCAATACGGTACGGTAGTCTCATGATGAATTCCGTGTTCTTCCAGAAAAGTCGACACCCTTCTATTCACGTATTCCGTGCCATTATCAGATTGAAATCTCTTCAGCCTTTTTCCAGTTTCTCTTTCAGAGTAGT
>NW_003805013.1:0-1206 GCF_000255335.2 Galendromus occidentalis | reverse complement strand
AGATCTTTTTCGGGCACCGTTTTTCGTAATTTTCTCGAAAACGGGAGGTTTCCCGTAAAAAGTTCGTATGACCATATCGTTCGGGACTGGTCCCCCGGGCGTAAATCAGGTGAAAAAACAAGGTGTTAGTTAGGGATTTTTCCCAAAAAATTTCGAAAAAATTTTCAAAGTCCGATAGCTCGGCCCCCGGGCACCCCCGAGACTTGTCTTTGCCACTTTACCGGCAGGGACTTAGGGGCCCCCGGCAGGGTAAGTCCCTGGGTAAACCAGGGTCGATAAATTCAAAAATCCGATTTTTGAGACCCTAGGGGTCATATTTCAAGAAGTGACCTTGACAAGGTCAAACGGAGTTAGACCCGGATTCGCGTTCTTGGGGACAAGGGGAGCACCCCCCCCCCAACTAGTAGCCCGATCCGACCGGTAGTTTTCGAGTTATAGCGTTCCGAAGTTGAGATTCCAGGCTCGTCCCATAGGCAGCCCCCACAAGCTAAACGCGCTAATAAAACAGCGTTTGTGGTAGAAAATAACCGCGTCTCGTCAATTTTCTCCCACAAAACAGACTAAACACGAGAATCACGCCTTGCCAGGCGAATCCTAGCTGCAGGACACGATGCAGGAGGACGAAGAGGGTATTTTCCGTCGTAGTTCGAAGGTTGCTAGGTCACCCAAGGAAAGGAGCGACCCCGCTCCCAGTACGGGCCTCGAGGGACTAGAACATATGGAACGAGATAGCTTAGCAATAGATGAATCCAAACAGAGTAGGAAGAGACAAAAGTCAGTTTCAGCGGAAAACTCCCCGAACAGCAAACCTAGCGATAAGAAAAAGAAGTTTTCAGATAGCTTAGAGGGACTAGTAAATGGGATCGTAGAGGGAATGGAGTTTCTATATGAACAAGCCACAAAACAGTACCCGAACACCCAGAAGGGAATTAAGAATAAGATCGAAGAAATTAGGGGGGAAGTTGAGGAACTCACCAATCTTCTGGCTACGAGAACCTTACGCGCCGTGACGACGAGGCTCTCTACGCGATGCGGGAGGCTGATCTAAGAAATAAGGAGGAGATTATTAGGAGTCTGAAGGAGAGAACGACCCTTGACGCATTAGAAATTCGTAGGTTGACCAATAGGATCGAGGAGCTAGAGCAGGAGAGATCCTCCCTGACTCCCGCGAATTTAGATGAGAGAATAGATGATATAAAAACTTCC
>NW_003805012.1:0-2747 GCF_000255335.2 Galendromus occidentalis | reverse complement strand
GATCCTCAGCGATAACGGGGCGTCCTTCGTCAGAGCAGCAAAGGAGTTGAAACTAATTTACGAACACGTGAAGGCAGGAGACATCAGAAAATGGCTCGCAAGTGCTGTCATCGAGTGGAAATTCGCAACACCCGCTGCCCCCTGGACTCAAGGCGCAGTCGAGCGAATGGTGCAGTCGGTGAAACGCCCACTACGCAAGGTGCTCGGCACAAACGTTCCCCACTTTAGAGATTTCGAGGTGATATTGTCAGGCATAGAAGCAATGATCAATCGAAGACCAATCACTACGGTAGCCTCGGGCACGGACTCAACCGAAGCACTAACCCCGGCCAATCTAGTTTACGGCTACTCAGGTAATACGACGCTCCCACAACACACGAACAAGCCAATCAATCCGACGGACTCCGACAAGATCATTTTCTCCAAAAGATGGCTGTATCAACAAAGAATTTTGAATTCGTACTGGAAAAGATATCAAAAAGAGTATCTAATGCAACTTCGCACGGCTCACAACAGGCAACCATTAGAGGCTCGGCCGCTGAAAATCGGGGATATCTGTCTGCTGGAAGACACCAGCCACAACAGGGCGATATGGCCGCTATGCAAAATTGTCTCATTTCCGGAATCCTCCCGGGCTGAAAATTCGAGGACATGCACAATACGAACGGCAAGAGGGCAACTACTGACTAGGCCCATAAAGAAGCTGTATCCCATTGTCTCGGACACGGCAGAAACCCGATAGCCGACCCTCAGTTCAAGATCACTAAGCCAAGTCCGGGGAGGCTCGGCGCTGTTTCGAAAAATAATATACATCAAGATTATTTAAGATACGACTTTATTCGGGGATACGATCGGCCGGGCCGGTCTGGGGAGCCGCGGCCCAACTGGGGGCCCGCGGTGCCGGGCGTGCCAACGCGCAGTGCGCTCTTCACGACGCGCGCGGCGCCGAGCGTCCCTGTCTGCTCGCATTTCTTGTCGCCGGGCGACTTTCTTGTCGTGGATTTCTAGTAACCACGGCCGAGAGGTCTCAACAAAGCGCCGAGCGCGTTCAACCTGTCCTTCGCTCTCAGTATCGCTGTCCATCTCCCACGTCGAGGGACTGCTCGACTCCGAAGTTTCCTCCGGTGCGACTCCGAAGCGCCCGAAGACTCGGCGGCGAACGTCGACGTAGTCGGGAGGGGGTTGGCCGGGCCGTGATGATGCTTTCATGGCGTCGTAAGTCCGACGCACCAGCGCCATTATTTCTTCGGTGGGCTCGGCCGGGCCGCCCTCAAACCGCAGGGCCTCCTGGACACCAGGGGCCTGGATCGTGGCGCCGGGCGCCGTGGGGTCGGCCTCTCGAGCGGCCGACGCCTCCTGTATACGCCGGAGGTATTCTGCGAAAGCCCACGGGTACGGGACCACGAATCTAACGAAGAGTGAAACAGAGCATGAGTGTGCAACCGGCACACAAAATGAAACCAGAACAACAATCTCGGACCATAGCTCACCTCAACCTCCTCGGCAGCTCCGGGAACGCCCGAGAATCGGGCGCCCGTCCGTACCGCTCGGCGAGCCGAGCCGCGACCGATGCACGCTTGTACACAGCACGCTCCGCGGGAGAAAATTCATTCCACGCGACCAAGCATATGGCGCGGGAATCGACGTGATTGTAAGTGCCGAGCACGGGCTCCGAGCACGTAAGGTCACGTTGGAAAATTCCAAACGGTGACGTGTCGGGGGTTCCCCCCCGCCTCGGAGACCAGTTTTCGGGTTCCATTTGCGAATGTTCGAAACAATGAAACGTACTCGTCAAACGGTAGAGCACAAGTGGCTCAGACCGTTAGAAACGGAGACGTCGCAGCAGTGGATTCAGGGGAAGGGCTACGGAAGACGCGAGAGAACATCGGCTGCCAGCGCAGCTCGTAATTTGAGAACATTTAAGATTTCCTTCGAAAATCCAGGGGGGGAGTGTCACGAACGGACTCCTCGGGAGTCCCGTTGCGGTCGGTAATTCATACAAAACCGCGGCACACACAATTCAAACACTCACCATCCGCCGAGGCTAGGGAGCAGTTACGTAATCATATTATATAGTAAAGCTTCTATATATATAAAAACGTATGTCTGTCTGTTTGTTTGTCTGTCTGGTGTCACCTATAGACTCGAGAACGGCTGAACCGATCGTCGTGAAAATTTAGGAGCGTGTTCTGGGGGATCTAGCGGTGGTTATAGGGGGGTCAGTTCCCCGATGCGACGAGTCCTTCTACCTTTAAAAAATTATTTGAGTGCTCCACCCACGAAAATTCGAGAACTCGAAAAAAAATTGAAAAATCGCAAATTCGCAAAATTCACAAACGCCTGAACCGATCGCCGCAAAAATTCAGGGGTGGGTTCCTGGGAGTTTCAGGAAAGTCATATGAGGGTCGTCGTTCTCATGTGATGGGTCTTCCCTCCATGAAAAAATTATTTGAGTGGTCCTCTCATCGAGTATCAAAGATTTCATGAAGAGAAAGACGGGAATTCGCAGGACTTTCAACGGCTGGAGCACTATGAGGGGGCGGATTCTCGGGAGCTCCTAAGAAGGCTATCGGGGGTTGCCGTCATCATTGGCCTCTGTCTTTCTACTAATGAATCTCGCTGAGAATTTCTGTAGCCGTGAAGGGTATAGATTTTCCGAAGAACATATGGAATAAAAGCGGGGGTACGGGAAAGTGGGGAAACGGGAAAGCGGGGAAAGCGGGGAAACGGGAAAGTGGGGAAACGGG
>NW_003805011.1:1712-15089 GCF_000255335.2 Galendromus occidentalis | reverse complement strand
CGTTGGAACCGGTACCACCGCTTCCAGAGTTTAGAATCGACACAGCGCCGGCTTTCACGGTCACGAGAGTCGATTACGCCGGGCCGATTCCTTATAAGAATGAGCAGGGAGAAACGGCCAAGAGCTACATTCTGCTATATGTGTGTTCGAGCACGAGGGCTCTGCACTTGGAGTTGGTTCCGAACATGAGCACCTACGAGTTTCTCTCGTCGCTGAAAAAATTCCTGAGTCGTTTCGGATGCACGACGAAGATAATTTCCGATAACGGCTTAAGTTTCGTGCGAGCGGCTAAAGAGCTCAGAATCATCTACGATCACGTGAAGTCTCAGGCTGTCCAGCAGCATTTGGCTAAGGCGGAAGTATCCTGGGAATTCATAACCGCTAGAGCGCCGTGGCACGGTGCTTGGTGGGAGCGGATGGTTCAGACGGTGAAAAGACCCCTGCGGAAAATATTGGGTCGGAACACGCTCTCCTTCAGAGAGCTAGAATCAGTGCTGTTCGAGATCGAAGCACTAGTAAATCAGAGACCACTAACATCGGTTCAGATGGACCCAAACGAGATTAGTGCTCTCTGTCCAGCAGATTTGGTTTATGGTCATCGCGTGAAAGTGAGTCTGCCGGAGATGCGTCTCAGACCCAAGAATAGGGACGCGGCCGATTCGATCGTCTTTTCTCGTCGTTGGAAATACCAGCAAGCGGTGTTGAAGAATTTTCAGAAGCGTTTCAAAGAGGAATACTTGCAATATCTGCGTTCAGCGCATATTCGTGATCCAGTCACACCGCGTTCGATAAAGGTCGGAGATATCTGTCTACTCAAAGACTCAGTCCCGTCGAGAGCTCATTGGCCCCTATGTCGAGTTCTGAGCCTTCCGGGGGGAAAGCGTACGGATCTACGGCAGCGGTCGTGCTTGATCAAGTTGGAAACAGGTCAGACATTCAGTCGACCGATTCAGCTGCTCTACCCGCTGGAAGTTTAGCGGCGAAGCGAGTTTGGACTCGGGGCGGGGCGGACTGAAATATCAAAATGGGAACAAAAGACACGGCGGTTGAAGAATACAAGAAAAATGAAAAATTTATTGTGCGGCTCAAGGGAGCCGCATTAGTGCCTCATAGGCCTCGCGTCGGCGAGCCTGGAACTCGGTCTCGGGCCGGTAGCGGGCCCGCTCCAGGCGCAGGGACTCGTGCAGGGCGTGGGTCCGGGCGCGCTCCCTCTCGAGCTCCTCCTCGAGCCGGAGGTTCTCCTGGCGTTGAGGCTGGAGGGCGACGGGCGGGCGCGGTCCGCGGACGGCGGGTGGCGGCGGCGCGGCGGGGCGCAGGGGCACGGCGGCCCCGGACTGGAGCCGGGCGGCCGGGGTTCTTCGTCGTTGCGAGGCGGCACACAGGAGGCGGCGCGTCAGAGCGGCGCTGCGGACTGGATCCGGCTCGGCGGCGGGCTCGTCTGCCCGGCGTTGATCTAGTGCCCTGAGCACACGGTTGAGGAGTTCGGGGCCGGTGGGTGGGGGGACAGGATCCCGCGTGCCGCGACTTCGAGAGGCCCGTCGGCGCTCGATGTAGGGTCCTCTTTCGGCGTAGGTCATCTCATCCCACACGACGCGGGCTGCGGCGCGTAACACTCCGAACGGCACGCCGCGCAGGCAGGCTTGGAGGTGCACCGAGCGCACGAACAGGCCCAATGGGCTACGGTCAAAATCACAGTCCGGCATGTTTGGTTGCTTCCAGAGCACGGACACAAATGATGCAAAAAGGGATTCGGGATCGCGAAATTGGCGACGGGAGAGGATGAATGGACCAATGGGGGGTTTAGACGCTGCACATCGCACATCTCAATTACTCGAGGATCTGTGCATCGGATGTCCATTTCGATGTCGAGTCATTGTCGCGCAGATCCAATCTCTAGCATCTCAAATTCCTTCCGCCTTCTGTTCCGAAACATCCAGTGTTCCCCGCAAGACTTATTCATATCGAGCGTCCCGGGCAGACATTCCAATGTGTGCCACATTGTTAGTCACGAGGCCGCGACGCTGTGTATTAATTGATTACAAATATATCGTTGAGAGTCGGCCGGAATTCGGCCGGGAGTGTGGCGAATGGCCATAGGTATTTCTTGGAGATTATCAATAAAGAGAAGGCCCGTTGGAGAAACGCCTTGCTCGAGTGCGAATGTCGTGCCCAGGCACGTCTGGACTTCGATGGTCGACGGTAGCGAACGCCCGCGCACTTCACTTGCTATCGAGCTCTCGCGTAGGCGAGACGGATCGAAGAGCACCAGTAGCAATCCGGCAATCTCCTCGGGTATCCAGTGCCCAGATCGTCAGACCCAGTCATTTCTAGGGATACCGAGGGATAGTCCGCATCAGTAGTTATCTTCGAAGTAATCAAGTACCGGCTGGAGATCCGCGGGTAGTTCGCCGCGGAGGTCTGACAACGCGCTTTCCAAACGATCCGGTCTTATAAAAGCGAGAGCCGAGATCATTCTCACTCTCAACGCGAAGTCGGGCTCATTTCGATATTTCCTGCTCGATCCTCGCGCCGCAACTCGTTTTTTTATGTTTTGGACTAGATGGAAGAAACATCCATGCATCTATGCGACGGGGGAGTACGCTGTGAACGCGTTCATTAAAGCTCTCTCGTAATCCATGGATATCGCTTGCGGATCGAAGTTAGGCCAACCGAGAGTCAGCGTGCCGAGCATCTGGAAGTGAAGGAAAATATATATGTATGATATATTGAATATACAAAAGCTGAGACAGGCTGGATTATCACATAAGTAACTTCTCCATGATTCTCGGATCAGGAAGAAATGATTTACCTTGCAGTAGCTTTCTTTGGACTTATTCGACATCAGTGCGTAGCAGATTGGAGTCACGGTCTCCGGACGCTCCGCGAGAATGAGAAATATTTGGGAGAAGAGGTCAGGGGCCAAGCTAAAAGTCCCATCCACGTAAATCTTAGAGACTTCCCCAATCCAAGAGGCCGTGCTGGACCTTCCGAAGATCAGAATTGTCTCGGGATCGTCCGATCTAGACTAGCCGAGCAGGGATTGTTCTTTAGCGAGACTTCTTTATTATTATCATTCTTCAACTCTTGATTATTTGATAATCCTCTCAGATACTCGATCAATTCTCTCGAATCATACGTTGTCACCAATTTCGAAGTTCTCTCATCGGCCGGAATGTACAATATTTCTCAGATTTCCTACGCACTGGACGACCTGCAACTAGCGACTCGTAAAATGCGTCGAGGCCTCTTTGGCTCGAACGCAGAGCGTCAATGAAACGCCGTATACTGTGATACTCGACGTTGAGTTCCATCTGCAATCGTCGATGAGCAGCTTCGACAGTATTATTCGTTCTCGAAGATTCGGTCGAAACTCGTTGGTACAGATTCCACATCTGAAGCGGAAACCTGGGTGCTCGGCGCCGCCCCCTGCGGTCAAGTCGACCGATGTAATTATCCTCGAACCACTCTAATATAGGCTTGAGGCTTTCGGGCAAATAGTCCGTCATGGTTTCCAGAGCATCTTCGATGTCTTCGATCGGTACGAATGCCTGAGATGGAATCATCCTGGCTTGACTAGCAAACTCCGAGTCATTATTGTATTCGGGAATTAGACCCTCCGAAACAATCTGTTTCCTACAATTCTGCATACGAAGACGAAAGTAACATCCCGCGATATTCGCCTCGGGGAACACTTCAAGGAGACCGTTGATAGCGGCTAATTCGAAATTGCAGTGTATGTCCTTCGGTTCAATCTTAGAATCGAGCTCTCTTATCATTTGGAACGCTCTGATATATGTCTTCTCGCTTTTGTCAGTCAACAACACATAGAAAATCAGATGCGCCAACTCTAAATGCTCGGCTATGATCACATATTCTTGGTAAAAGAAAGGCGGAAGAATCGAAAAAGTCCCGTCAATTTACCACGTAGAGCTGCTTCCGAACCTTTCCAATTTTTTTTCCCGCCCGAAAATCAAGATCCGATCTGAAGCCGGTCCAATATCGGGAAGCAGGAATTTTTCAGTCTCATTTGGTGCAGCTTCATAAATTGTGTACTCATGGGGGAATACGAGCTCTTGCAAAGACATTGTAACGGCAGGAGCATGACTGGTTCTCTTCCAAACGTTGTTGATATTCTTCCTCAGAACTTCCTGTGAAGGCAAAACGCCGAGAACACTTCGAGTAAGGCCTTCCAATGAGGCATGCAGAAGTTGAGAAGTAGATTCGCGAGTCTCCTTTGCTCGATCCTTCATCTCGTTGATCGCTCCTTTTGCTTAGATGAGTCCTGGATTGCTGTCATGACTATGATCATTGACGATTCCTTTGACAACTCCATCAACCGTGTGTAACCTGGCTCTGCACGACCCCCGGTCGCGCCAGGTGGCTATCATGAAACTCGCGGAGGCGGGAGTCCCCGAGAAGATTCTTGGCCTGATCAGAGCGGTCCTCCAAAAGAACCAGATCAGCATCAACGATGGTGTCGAGATACGGTCAGGATTGGAGCATACCAATGGCTTTGGTCAGGGGGACAATTTGAGCCCTCAACTTTTCACGGTCTTGATCAATGACCTCCCAGAGCGCATAACTCAAACGCACCCTCTGGTGAAAATTCTGATGTACGCCGATGATCTTTGCATGTACAGTCAGAGCCGTCTCCATCTGCAAAGAGCAGCCACGACCCTTACAAAGTGCGTGAGGGAAGTGGGCCTCAGCATCAACACGACGAAAACTGAGTTCATGAAGTTCCGCCGAGGCGGTAGACTTGCGAATTCAGATCGGATAACCCTCGATGGGGAACCCCGTCAGATATGTGACGGCGTTCACATACCTAGGAGTCACGCTAGCATCGACAGGGCACTCGCTCAGCGCACACGTGAGAGAGAGAATCAGGAAAGCAGAAATCGCCTCTTCATCGATAGCAAATCCTCGACGGTTGTCCCTCGCAACCGCTCTCACACTTTTCGACGCAAAAGTGGCGCCTACAGCATCGTATGCCGTTCAAATCACATGGGAACATCTGAGCTTGGCCGACATGAGCACCCTCGACAAAGCGAAGTCATCATTCCTGAAGCGAACCCTCGGTGTTCACCGCACAGCGAGAAACAGATTGGTGTATCTCCTGGCCCAGACCTCAACCTTCATCGAGGACCTGAAAAGTAGATTCAATCTCGCCGACACCGAAGCATTCAGAGATTTCCTGACGACTCAGGAACAAAAGATGGACGACGTCGATCCAGAGCTCTACAGAACACCAGCGATGACGAACAACAAATGGAAAGAGGCTGACAGGGATAACCGACATGCAATAACAAGGTTTGCAGTCCACGGATTCCATCACTTGGTCTGCGCAAATCGGGAATTTCACGAGGCAGACGACCGCTGCCGATGTTTATTCTGAGGCGCGAGATGCCCAAGATACCACCTGAGGGAGTGTGTACGTGCCGGTTCGATCAGCAGGGTCGGAAGATCCGAGGGAGGAGCGATTCTCAGAGTTCGAACGCCCGTTCCGGCTTACACATGTATTGTACGTATATTTATGTATTTTAAGAAGTATTCACATAGCTCGTGTGACAATAAACTGTATGGCCTGACCCCCGTTGCTCGCAGCGCCAAAAATCGGTAGAACCGTCCGCGGATGCTCTATCGCAATGATATGCAAAGCCATCGCATATGAACATCCTTCCGCCTTTGTTGCTCCTTGTTTGCATTGCGAACGAATGTTGAAAAATCACCTCAACTATTTCAGACCTCCAACCACGAATTAGCCAACAGATCAGCTCCGAACACACCACGACGAGTTTCGGCCGCAAGTGAGAGTCACCGAGCACATGGGGATAGTGTTCTCGAGGGATAATTCAAAAATGTTCAAGCTCTCACTTTCAAGCCTTGTCTCGAAAGTGAATCCAATGTGTCTGCTACATACCGACGGTCGATCTAACGATGGGCTTGAAGCGAGGGAGTGAATCAAAAAAAACCCTCGGCGAAAAATCTCGCGAGGACAAGTGGCCAGTACACGAAGCGGAACATGCTAAACGCAAACGTTGCTCCCGATGCTGTTCGGCTATAAACTTAAGTGAGAGCAAGGTGGGAGCCTAGTTGGATTAAGCCGCGCAGCGGCCCTACCCTCACTTAGGTTTAGTCCGCCTCACAGTGACTCAGGTCTGCGTATGCTCGCTAGCGCTCCCCTGTCTTAGCTTCCGCATATACTCGCTTCGCTCGCCCGGGAACTAACCCGACCCAAACTGTGGCATTTGTTGAGAATATTCATACTCGAATGGCATGACTACGAGTATGCTCGCTTCGCTCACCCGTCTTAGCTGTTCCTGCGCTCCGGCTATTTCACGTCATTTTTTCCCGCGTCATTTTTCTCGCGTCATCTTGGGCTCGCGTCAGACAAAGCTTGCGTCATTTTGGGCCTGCGTCATTTTTTTCCCGCGTCCATTCGGTCGCGTCATTCTGGGCCTGCGTCATTTCGGTCACGTCATTTTTACCACTCCCCTCGTTCAGCCCTTGGACCGTGTCCAAACGGAGTTCTTGTTGGTTCTGGCGGATATAGTTGAGACGATTCATTTCTATGTTGAGCCAACTATCGACGATGTGTTACTGTAAGAGTTTACCTGCGTAGTGCAATGGGTTGACGACCTCATCTCGGGTTAATAATAGATAGCAATAGTACTCTTTCTGAGTTACTCTGGTCCGACTCGACGAAGCTGTGTTTTGCCGCTCTATCTGTGGATGCCATCCCTCTCCTCCGCTTGGAAAGAATAAGGGATACGTGAGGGGATCACACAGCGGGTCAAAGTGACTGATGATACGGAGGAGACCACTCGTTTCCTGCACAACTAACAATCTCTCTCCTGGAATGCTCTCCTCATCACCGACGTATACGATGGCCACTTCGTTCGCCGTGGCCGCATTGTATCGTCGCTGATCGTCGTCAGCAGTTTGTTCGAAAACTTTTTCATCAGTGACCTTTGTCATGAGTCGGAAGGCTCGTACATACGGGTTGAACTGGTTCAAAGCAGCATGGGGGAGAGCAAAGCGGTCTTCGCGATAGTTATGATTGACTTCTCGTCCCACTGATTCTTGAGCCGCTTGCTCGGTGTCCATGATGAGCACCTGAGCACATTGTGGCGGTTCTCCACCCTGCGGTAGAATTCCCCCAATTCTATGGTATACTTGACCGTGGACACGGAGGCGATACGGCCCGAATCCCGACGGTGGCTCTATTTTCGCCGTCATGGATGCCATTGCCAGCGCGTTATTGTAATTCCGGATGTGTTGACGGAAGCTCTTGGAATCGAAATCCTGATCCAGGTATAGGGCTCGTATGACCGATGCAAAATTCTCAAATGGTGATAGGCGGACTTTATCTTTTGAGCAGCAAAGAGTTTACGCGGTCTGCCCAGTGGACGTACTCTCACCAAGGAAGTGCGCGGCCCTGCGCAATAGTCACTCATGTTGCCCGATGAATGAGCAGAAGTAGGGTAATTTTGAGGCTCGCGAGCCATACCCATCGTCCCTCGAGCTCTCTGAGTTCTTTGTTGGACTCTCTGTAATCGATGCAGGGCAGCGTTTTGAACACGGATGGAGGCTCCCTCTGTCGAAGGAAGAGCGGATCGTCTAGCCCTGTGGCGTTCAGCGTTAGAATCACGAACCGCAGCTGCTTCATCTTCGCTTACCCGCGCTCGGTGTTCACGATGCTGCTCTGCATCAAGATTTCGAATGGATTGCATTCCCTCTTCTGATTGATTGGCTCTATTTCGCTGATTACGCAGTCTGGCAGATTGTCGATATGAGCGGGTCTGAACACGACGCGAGTTTGCGCACTTCGGCATGTTTCGTCTGTTTTTCAACCGTGAGATCCTTAGGGATCGAGTGCAGAGAGATCGAGTGCCCCATAGGACCACTCGTTATTTGTTATCTCCAGATCTACATACGATCCGAGAAGGGTTTTCACGGTCAGGAACCCAAAGCAAAGCTCCTCTTGAGCATCTCTTTCTCTCGAGGAGAACACATTATTTCTTGATTGATTTATTCGGTTTTAGCGCATATACTTTGTGTACAATGACAGCACCACGCTAGCCGACATCCGGCAGACCGTCCCTATGTGGTAACGAGCCGATGACGGCTGCGGAATTGCCCCTTTGCACCTCGATCGCCAAGCGTTGGAAGAGATATTCGGTGGCCCTGGAGTCGCCCGTCTCCGCTGATATTCGTTTGCCTTATTTGTTTCTATTATTATATATTATATATATTATTATATATTATATATATTATTATATATATATATTGTTATTATTATATTAAAACACATTATTTGTTTCGTTGCTTATTAGGACTGGTTCACTACTGAAAGGAAGAATTTATCAAGTCGAATAACGATCATCCGAATGACGTCATCCGAAGCATTCCAATCTAGGTGAAGAAGTTTCCTTTCTTCCGGCATTCACCCCCTAAGCGACTAATAAAACCTTGGAAGGAGGCCAATTTGCACACCGCGGAATCATCCCGCATCCGATGAGCCTGTTTGGAAGCGGAATGAAGGGAGGGAAAGCGTCGAAAAGTCGCGAACGGACGGACGGACACAGCGCTTTTATTTTATGATAGGGGGATATAAAATCGAATGTATGTCTCTCTGCACGTATCGCGATCACTCTCGAACGGAACATCGGAATGCGATGATTTTCCGGTACTGACGAAAGGACATGCCAGGGGAGGATATGGGCCTATCCAATTTTATAAGGGTCCAACAGTCAGGCCCATGTCTCTTTCGTCCCTATCGCTTCTATACTCCGTTGTCTGACGAAAAATCATGTCGAGTACGACCTTCTGGAGACGAATAATCATTCAACTCCGGATGATAACGAAGATCGCCTTCTCTGAATCGAGCTACAACGTACAGCGCGACTCCATGAAGTGTCGGTTCCTTTCGAACTTGAAGTAATTCACGAATCACACTCCACCTAATCGAGAGGCCTACATCGGCGTCGCATGAGGAATATCTTCATAAATGTTACACCTTGTGTTCATTCATTCATTCGCTCACAACGGACGCGCGGTGGCCCTCAGGAGGGGGGGGGGGGGTGGGGGGAGAAAAAAAGGCCAAAAAGACGTCTCTGCTCCGCGAATTCATCCTGGTGCCATTCGTGATCGAGTCTACGGGTGTCTGGGGTAGCGAGGCCCTAGGACTTGTCAAGACGATAGGCAGGCGCGTCCGCAGAGGGGGGGCTAGGGGGCTATAGCCCCCTCCCAGATTGAGAGTTCATAGTGCTAAGATATAGGAGCGGGTCGCCATGTTGGAAATCAGCTCCATGCGAAAACCCGATCTAGCCCCCCCTCAAGAAGAATCCTGTGGACGCCACTGACGATAGGACGTAAGATCGAGAGCAGGGACGGTAATCGACGAGCGGCTGCTTTCATCAAGCAGCGGATCTCGGTGGAGGTTCAGAGGGGCAATGCAAGACTCATCGCCGGCGGGGTCTTCCAGAGTGGAGCCCTCGGGAAACTTAACTTCCTGGGTGGCTGATCTATTCGGGAACTCTTAAAACTGCTTAACCACATTCCTTGTATATAAGCAAAATGTCATTCATTTATTTACTGAAATTGGGGTGAGACTGGCGCATGAGAGATTCATAAGGCAGTCCCGCAGGCCTGGGCCGCATATTATAGGGAACAATGCTTATAACGAGAGAAGATAAACTCTGAGTTTACGCTTGAACTATGGGTAGCTAACCGGAGCCTTAACATCGTATGGGAGCCCGTTCAAGACTTAACCCAGTTGATAGGAGGGAGATGTGAGAGAAAATTAAGAGAAAACGGACGGTTGTTTAATAATATTCTTTCTCGCAGGTCTACCAGATTCTGATATTTTGGGAGAGGGGAGGATAGATAGAGGGGAGAGATGGGGGCGTCGGACCCACAGGAATGCAAGCCAATGCCGACCTCAACGACGGCGCGAACGTAGAGAGCGATATCCTGTTTGCAGCTAGCGTAGCGATGTTAGACCGCACTGACGTCACGAGTTTCCTCAGCGCCGTCAGATCCTGGTATCTGGATATGTTCGGAAGGTTGCGGAGATTCCATCGGATTCTTTCGGTCTCGTTCTCCACACGTCCGTAGTACTCGTCGAGTAGCTGTAGCGCCACCTCATAGTTAGCGTCGGTCCGATCCAGTGACTCCACGATCTCCCTCGGCTCGCCCCCCACGAACTTGCGGAGAGACATTCATCTCTCGACGGGAAGACTCTCTGGCCGCTTGTTCACGAAACATTCGAATTGAATCATGAACGCGCGATATCTGATTGTGAGACGATCGCCGGAGAATATTTCAGAGGAAATATCTAGTTCTCGAGAGAGGCGAGCCGGCGCCGGTGTTGCTGCCGAAGGCGGCGCGGGAGGGGAGCCTCCGCTCCAACCGTGGTTGTCAACCACTTCTTGAGCTCGAGTGGATCGAGACGGCCCACTCATTGTAGATTCCATCGGCAAATCGAATCGGGCATGGCGAATCGCCTCTGGGGTACCACAGGATGTGTTGGAAGTCAAGTCACCGAGCACATCCGAGTGGCATTCGGCAACAACGGAGACCGCCGCGATGACCTCCTGAATCTTGAGCTCGAACTCTTCGGTTTCGTTGATTTCTATCGCAAGCTCGGCAACATCCTGCAGCAGATTCACAATTTCTCCACGGAGTTCACGGATGCGCGTGCTTTGGTCGCTTCTTGCAACCCTTCTACTTTTTCGATTTCTTTCGTGAGAAAACGTCTCTTGATCGTTCGTTGCTGTCGGGGCGTCTTCAACCTCTTCCTGGTTTCCGGCGACAGCGGAGTGGGTTCCTCGCTAGTGTAAACCCAGTGTTCCTTGTCCGGCGGCATGGTGGTGACGGTCACAGAAGGCACTTAAAACGGGGGTCAAGGAGCTTAAGAACTTCGGTTTCGGGGTAATCCTAGTCACGGCACCAATCTTTGTGGAGTATTTGCGGCGAGCACGGTTCGGATGGTTTCGGAATGAATCGGAATTAGGGAGCACACACGGGATTCCTTGATGACCTCACGTGCTGCCGCGTGACTCTGTATTCTTTTTCAGCACACACACACGATCCCTTCATTCTGAGAGAGGATGGGAGCGCCTCTCCAGCGCAACAATTTGAACGAAATCGAATCATATATTCTACAAACTCAAATTATTTAACACTTCCGTCGCCCTTCCTGAGACGAACCTGTCCAAGACTGGGCCTGCTATCAATGTTGCCTTTAGCCTATTGAACGCCTTCACACACTGCTCGTTCTGCTCGAATCGAACAGGAAAATCTTCGATAGAGGGAGCAACCCCGCACGAGTTGTGGTTGCAGAAGAAGCCCAGGATGAAGCATCTGAGAGTTGTAGCATGTCTATGCTATGTTCATGTACCAGTCGAAGAGCGTAGAAAGACGGACAAGAAAGCAGAAAGAAGTTATCTAGTTGGGTATGATGGAGAAGAAAGATACAGGGTATACGTTCTGCAGAAGCAGAACATCGTGGTCTCAAGAGATATTCAGTTCCAAGAGAGACTAAGCGAGTGCAAGATTCTCGTCAAACTGCCGCAGAAGGAAACAGCGGGTGATGCAACAGAAGGATTAGGAGGAGAAATCCACGAAAAGGATCGTGAGAAAGAGCTCGACATAGGCAGCGAGAATTTCCCGAGAGAATCAGACCGGGAAGCTACTCGGAAAGAAGAAGGATCGGGCGAAGGTCAAGACACTGTGGATGAAAGTTAAAGCGAAAAAGGAACTGATGAACTTCCCTCGGGGTGGACCTCTACATGGGGAGCATTCCTGAGGAATCCTCTGGCTCTGGAGAAGCCTGGATATCTCGGTGATTACGCTACGGTCGTAGTAATCATGTGCGTGTATGCCGCTCCTGGAACCTGTTCGGAGGCCATCCAGAGTGAGACGAGTTAGTAATGACGAAAAGCAATGGATTCAGAAATGGCGTCATTGGAAGAGAACGGTACTTGGGATATTGTGGATCTCCCTGAGGGAGCGAAGGCAATTCCTTGCAAGTGGGTGTACCGTGTGAAAGAGACGTCGACTGGAGAAATAGAACGATACAAGGCGAGAGTCGTTCGCAAGGGACTCATTCAGCGCTATGGAATCGATTATAGAGAAACCTTCAGCCCTGTAGCAAGGCTGGCAACCACACGCTCAATCCTGAGTGTGGCAGCAAACGAAGGACTCCAGGCAATTTGATGTCACCACGGCATTCCTTTATGGAGAACTGGAGGAGGAAATTTAGATGCAACAGCCCGAGGGTTACCGAACCAAAGATGGGGAGGTGTGCAAACTGAAACGCAGTCTTTATGGATTGAAGCGAGCGCCACGATGTTGGAACAAGCGATTCATCACCCAAATCAAGAAGCTTGGAATGTCAGCAAGAAATGCTGATCCATGTCTTTCCGTCAGATCTACGGACAAAGAAGAATTGCTTTTGGCAATATATGTGGACGATGGCTTGATGGCTGTCACGAGCCGGAACGACCGGAGGACGGAAACACTGACGATGCTATTGATGAGATCGTCTGATTTGCTTTGAAAAGTCATGGTTTGAGAGTCGAGCTCGTCAGGCTGGGGAGTCTCCAGTTCCAGAATAAGGATGGACCTTTCACCCTCAATAATGAAAGAAGCATGAATGCATCGTGGTTCGCCAAAGAGATGGGTCACGGAAAGGGGCAGAAAGTCACTCGGACGTGGCTCGCATACTCCCCGTCGAAAGCCGCGGCATATTGCTTCAGCTGCCTACTTTTCGGTCGACTTCAAGATAATCAGTCAGCATTGACCCATGAATATGGATTTAGTAAATGGAAGAAGCCATCCTTTCGGGCTTCTTCTTTTTTTTCTCAATGATCTTGGATTTTATTTAGTCTTTTACAAATTTTTCGGGCTTCTCCCATTCACTAAATCCATATTCATGGGTCGGTTACAGCCCATTGGCCCGACACTCATAGGCCCGACAGCCGGACTCTCTGACCCTCTCCCAATCAGTCCTGCTGGGTTGGCGGAGGGGGGTTCATGGGTAGTCTGAATCAACATCATAGGCTCCTGCTATTCCATGAACGATCCTCTCCGGAATAAAGTTATATTCTCCCATCGGGAGCCGATCGGAACGCAGAATCCCAGAGCATCGAATACGGATCCTGGATTCTGAAATCTAGAGACTGAAATAGGATAATCGCATGCGGAGTTCTAGGTTTACTTCCCTGCGCAATTCGGGGAGGAAGTGCGCTGACGCGCATGGGAAGCAGGCGCCGCGAGGGAAAAAATTTCCTTGTTGTTCTCAGCGAAGGGAAGTCACGTTCGCGGGTGAAGTGCCGTTGTTCCAACTTCAACCGTGTCTTCAGAACCAAA
>NW_003805011.1:0-1692 GCF_000255335.2 Galendromus occidentalis | reverse complement strand
TCGTAAAGGTTAGGGTTATTCGTTTTCATTCCATTGACATCAGCGTCGGAGGGAATTCCACTCGCTCATAGTTCTCGTTGACTCATTCGATTCGTCTCTGTTTCTGAAGGACGTCGAACCGGTGCTGGTACGTCAATCCGGGGAAGACAATCACTCTGAAGAGCGTCAAGATCGCCTCAAGCGAGATACAAGGCTCGCCATGAAAATAACAGCCTTGCACCAGCCTGAGAAAACTTGCAAGAGAGTGTACGATGAGGTGCTGGCGAGCGCAGTCTCGGGAGCACAATCCTCACATGACCCTGAGGAGATCGGTGCAGCGTTGCCGACGTTCGACGGTATTCGAAGCGCTCTCCGACGGGAGCGGGCTCGAATCCGCCCTCCGTTGCCCTCATCTCGCTCGGAAATCTGCCTCGAAGATCAATGGGGGAAAACCATCGATGGCGACGACTTCTTGCTTTTTGATCAAGGCTCGTCAGATCGTATCCTCGGCTCCGCTTCGCATGAATCGATGAGGATCCTAATCGAGGCTCGCTCCATTTACATGGATGGAACTTTCCGGGTGGTTCCGAGGCTGTTTCTCCAATTATACTCCATTCACGCCTTTTACAAGGGACAGATGCAAGCCTTGGTCTATTTCTTACTCCCGGACAAGTCCAAGGCTACCTGCAACCGAGTCTTCGCCATGCTCAAAGAGTATGCCCTCTCTGTGGGGAAAGTTTTCCAACCCACAACGGTGCAATTGGACTTCGAAGTGGTTTGCCTCAACGCCATCCAAGAGAGTTTCCCCGGAGCAGGAGTGAAAGGCTGTAACTTTCACTTCTGTCAGGCTTTGTGGAGGAAAGCACAGGAGCTCGGTTTACAGCCTTACTATGGGGATCGAGCTGTGAACAGATTCCTCAAATGCGTGGCAGCCCTCAGTTTGGTGCCTCTGGAGGAGATCGATGAAGCTTGGCTGCAGATAGACAGCGACTCTCCGAGTGCAGACCATCCAGCCTTCCGAGCTCTCGATCGCTTCAAAACGTACTTCATAAGCACGTGGTTGGAGAACGAGTCGGTTTTCCCGCGTGTTCTCTGGAACCATTACAGGAACTTCGGAGCGCGTACAACAAACCATATCGAGGGTTGGCATCACGCCCTCAATGGTCGCGTCGGGAAACGACACGTTAACCTCTTCGAGATCGTGTCGCACCTTCAGAAAGAAGAGCACGGCAATAAAGCTCAACGCTTGCTACTCGATATGGGCAGAGCTCCGAAGCCTGTTCGGAAGAAGTATCGAGTTCTGAACGAACGACTGATCCGTCTGACGGATCAATATGAAGCCCAGGAGCTCTCTTTGATACAATATGTGAGCCGGGTCGCTCACAACTTATATACCGATTAATACTTTAAAGTACCTATATATGACCTATGTAATTCTCCATGTAAATACCTCGTTTCTAAGAGAAACATATACGATATTCACGAGTGAGCCTACGGGCGTGACGAGCTCTAAAGTCTACCTTACGAGGTCGTAAGGTAGTCATGGTCATTGAGCGAACTCGTGTCTGATTTCGTAGTCGGCTGTCGGCTCGACAAAGAATCTTCGTGTTTTTCTTAACGGGTAGTCTGCTACAGGGTTGCCGATTTCGCGGTGGCTCCGTGAAGATTGCCCGCTAATTTAGCGGGTAGATTAAGGAGAGGGTTAGCGAATCC
>NW_003805010.1:0-4663 GCF_000255335.2 Galendromus occidentalis | reverse complement strand
CGCGGGTTCGAGTCCCAACTTCCAACCCCAACTATCGCTCTATTTCGCTGGGCTTAGGTAAGTTGTCCGAATGGTAGTGCATCCTTTGACACCAATATTTGGGCTGTAAGTATTAGTGGTTTTCTATTTTTCCGGGGTCCCTCTTGAAGATTTTCGGAATCGAATCTCGCCTCGACCGTGATGAAGATGTTCATACACGAATTTGTTTTTGTACGGTTGTACAGAGTGTCTTTGTACGGTTGTACGGCACGCTTTTGTACGGTTGTACCGCTCACTCTTGTCCCGTTCCAGGGTCACCGGTCACCTTTGTGGTGGAGACTCGGAACTTGGAACGCGAGGTGAATTATATCGTTGATGAACCAATCTAGTAGGCGCCCGTTTGCAGGATCGCGCTCTCACGTTTGTGAGATTCCAGCTCGAGGAAGGTCATATCGAACACTATGGGTGGGTGAGCCTATATTCTTGGAATTTCTGGGAAGTCCCTGATGGGGCGATCTTTGCCGAGATCGTGGGAGATTCTCGAATTCGACCTGATATTTGTCTACCGCGTTCCAGCGGCCTCCGGAGCCCCAGTCTTCTACTCCACGGAAGATGACATGCTTGACTTCTCCAAGTTCATCAGAAAGATCGAGAAGCAAAAGGCCCGAAGATCGGGCATTGTGAAAGTGAGTATCCCATAAAATGATGTCAACTGCCGCCACATGGAGTCCGCATCACAGCTAGCCGGGGTTTCCCAAATCTAATCGTTTCCTTAGGTAATCCCCCCTCCAGCATGGCTGGCGCGACAACGTAGCGGCAATGAGGTCAGCCAAGTGGAGCGACTGATGACTGATGATCGACCGGCCCTTGAGAGCCACATTCAGCGGGGCAGCGGGTTTATTCTCCCTTGAGTACAGGGCCTTGAAGCCCATGACGGTGAAAGTTTCAGGCAGAAGACGAATACGTCGAAAGCTCCTACGGACGAAGCGACGGCGGAGCTCGAATACTGGGCCTCAGTTGGAGATAGCAAACCACTCTATGGAGCTGACGTGGATGCATCACTCCTCCACAAAGACTCTGAGGTGAGTTCTTCCCGAATATTGGCCAGCCTTCCGCGGCCCAGAGGAGAGCCGCCTGCTAGCGGCTCCCATGGTGCTTTCGCTGCTGTGAAGGAATTTTCGTCATCTGTCCCCTGAAATTGAGAGAAATGGCTTCCGTATTCTCAGAGCTTCAACTTGAGAAACCTCGGTACGATCCTGGATCTAGAAGAAAGACCATACGTGGGGTCACGACCCCTTACTTGTATTTCGGACTTGGCTGTCCACCTTCCCCTGGCACGTCGAGGATAAAAACCTCTACTCGATCAATTTCCTACATCAAGGGGAGGCGAAGTTCTGGTATGGTGTTTCGGCAGGCTTCGGAAAAAGATTCGAGCAAGTTGTCTCCAGTGAGTTAGTCTTATGTTACGGGCGATCCCGTTAGTCATTGAGAAGTCGGGGAGCTCACTCCAACGTGGGACGAGACCACGCCGGTCGATCAAGAGAAGGACTGTTGTCGTCGAGCGACTCTCTGATGACGTCACGACTCTTGGATCGAGCGTCGCGTATCGAGTAACCGAACGCGTTCGACACTGCGGCTATGTGCGGGCTGCGTGCAGGCTCGTCTGGGATTCACTCTAGAGAGGATAATCTAATCCGGCCCCGAGGCTTCGAAGTCGTGACCGAATAGACTGCACGGCGTGTATGAAATCATGATGAAGTTGCCTTCTCGTCGTCGGCTCGCTTGGGTGGGAGACCCTAGGGGTCGGTGAGATGTATGCGTGTATAAGCTCGATGCCGCACGCCACGGGCCACCGTCAGCCACCGTCTTACATTACTTCAAGGACATTTCCGCTCTCTGAAAGCCCCCCTGAGAACTATTCCGATTCCCCTTGATAGAGCTCTTACCGGACCAGCACGAAAACTGTGCCGCGTTCCTGCGGCACAAATCGACCGTGATAGCTCCCGAAATTCTGGAAGCAAGGGGGATCCCTGTCGTCAGGGCCTGCCAGAGGCAGGGTGAGCCTAGGTCGCATAGGACTCCAGCAAGTTTTCTGTTGAAGCATCTGGGTGCTTGTTTCAATCCGTAGAGGCTTTTTGCCAAAAAACAGACTCGACCTGACCCATCATCGAAGCCTGGTGGCTGGGTCATGTACAGCTCTTCAGTCAGATCTCCATACAGGAATGCTGTAGTTATGTCGAACTGTTTGAGTTTCATGTGTATTGAAGCGCTTATCGCCAAGAGCGTACGGATTGTATCCATTCTTGCCACTGGTGAGAATAGTTCTTGGTAGTCTTTACCTGCTATCTGATGATTTCCTCGTACGGATTGAAACAAGCACCCAGATGCTTCAACAGAAAACTTGCTGGAGTCCTATGCGACCTAGGCTCACCCTGCCTCTGGCAGGCCCTGACGACAGGGATCCCCCTTGCTTCCAGAATTTCGGGAGCTACCACGGTCGATTTGTGCCGCAGGAACGCGGCACAGTTTTCGTGCTGGTCCGGTAGGAGCTCTATCAAGGGGAATCGGAATAGTTCTCAGGGGGGCTTTCAGAGAGCGGAAATGTCCTTGAAGTAATGTAAGACGGTGGCTGACGGTGGCCCGTGGCGTGCGGCATCGAGCTTATACACGCATACATCTCACCGACCCCTAGGGTCTCCCACCCAAGCGAGCCGACGACGAGAAGGCAACTTCATCATGATTTCATACACGCCGTGCAGTCTATTCGGTCACGACTTCGAAGCCTCGGGGCCGGATTAGATTATCCTCTCTAGAGTGAATCCCAGACGAGCCTGCACGCAGCCCGCACATAGCCGCAGTGTCGAACGCGTTCGGTTACTCGATACGCGACGCTCGATCCAAGAGTCGTGACGTCATCAGAGAGTCGCTCGACGACAACAGTCCTTCTCTTGATCGACCGGCGTGGTCTCGTCCCACGTTGGAGTGAGCTCCCCGACTTCTCAATGACTAACGGGATCGCCCGTAACATAAGACTAACTCACTGGAGACAACTTGCTCGAATCTTTTTCCGAAGCCTGCCGAAACACCATACCAGAACTTCGCCTCCCCTTGATGTAGGAAATTGATCGAGTAGAGGTTTTTATCCTCGACGTGCCAGGGGAAGGTGGACAGCCAAGTCCGAAATACAAGTAAGGGGTCGTGACCCCACGTATGGTCTTTCTTCTAGATCCAGGATCGTACCGAGGTTTCTCAAGTTGAAGCTCTGAGAATACGGAAGCCATTTCTCTCAATTTCAGGGGACAGATGACGAAAATTCCTTCACAGCAGCGAAAGCACCATGGGAGCCGCTAGCAGGCGGCTCTCCTCTGGGCCGCGGAAGGCTGGCCAATATTCGGGAAGAACTCACCTCAGAGTCTTTGTGGAGGAGTGATGCATCCACGTCAGCTCCATAGAGTGGTTTGCTATCTCCAACTGAGGCCCAGTATTCGAGCTCCGCCGTCGCTTCGTCCGTAGGAGCTTTCGACGTATTCGTCTTCTGCCTGAAACTTTCACCGTCATGGGCTTCAAGGCCCTGTACTCAAGGGAGAATAAACCCGCTGCCCCGCTGAATGTGGCTCTCAAGGGCCGGTCGATCATCAGTCATCAGTCGCTCCACTTGGCTGACCTCATTGCCGCTACGTTGTCGCGCCAGCCATGCTGGAGGGGGGATTACCTAAGGAAACGATTAGATTTGGGAAACCCCGGCTAGCTGTGATGCGGACTCCATGTGGCGGCAGTTGACATCATTTTATGGGATACTCACTTTCACAATGCCCGATCTTCGGGCCTTTTGCTTCTCGATCTTTCTGATGAACTTGGAGAAGTCAAGCATGTCATCTTCCGTGGAGTAGAAGACTGGGGCTCCGGAGGCCGCTGGAACGCGGTAGACAAATATCAGGTCGAATTCGAGAATCTCCCACGATCTCGGCAAAGATCGCCCCATCAGGGACTTCCCAGAAATTCCAAGAATATAGGCTCACCCACCCATAGTGTTCGATATGACCTTCCTCGAGCTGGAATCTCACAAACGTGAGAGCGCGATCCTGCAAACGGGCGCCTACTAGATTGGTTCATCAACGATATAATTCACCTCGCGTTCCAAGTTCCGAGTCTCCACCACAAAGGTGACCGGTGACCCTGGAACGGGACAAGAGTGAGCGGTACAACCGTACAAAAGCGTGCCGTACAACCGTACAAAGACACTCTGTACAACCGTACAAAAACAAATTCGTGTATGAACATCTTCATCACGGTCGAGGCGAGATTCGATTCCGAAAATCTTCAAGAGGGACCCCGGAAAAATAGAAAACCACTAATACTTACAGCCCAAATATTGGTGTCAAAGGATGCACTACCATTCGGACAACTTACCTAAGCCCAGCGAAATAGAGCGATAGTTGGGGTTGGAAGTTGGGACTCGAACCCGCGGAGTTAGACGAAGGTGGACGACTCTCACTCATAACTAGACATGAGATTCGGCTTGTACGCTTTGTACGGCGTACTTTCGTTCCCTTGTACTAATGTTGAGTCTATGAGAACAGCGTACAAGAAAAACGCGGGGTAAAATCACACGAAAACGGATTCTGTCGATGGGAGAGTGGAAACGGTGATGCCGATGATCCGTGCTGAAAATTTCAGCGCGATC
>NW_003805009.1:0-2925 GCF_000255335.2 Galendromus occidentalis | reverse complement strand
AGCGCGAAAAGCTTTTGGTCTGCCTCTAGGGCGAGCTCGGAATTTCTTCGACTTTGGAGGGCGATAACTTTTTTCACAGACGTCGGATCGAATTTCTATTGGTACCGGGGGGCCCCCCGTGGCCTCTAGTATCCGATTCCGGTGCTAACTCGATTTGACCTTGTCAAGGTCACAACTTGAAATATGACCCCTAGGGTCACGAAAATACGATTTTTGAATTTATCGACCCCTAAATATCCAGGGACTCACCCTGCCGGGGGCCCCTCGCCGAGTCCCTGCCGATAAAGTGGCAAAGACTTGTTCGAAAAGTGTTCCCCCCCCCGAGATATTCGACTTTGAAAATTTTTGAAAATTTTGAAAAATTTTCCCCAATTAACCCCCCTTTTATGCTCTTTCTAGGTCCGTCGGACCAACCCGAACCGAAACGGTCTTCGGGATTTTTTCGAGAAATGCACCGTTTCCGAGTTATGCCCGGAAAACGGTGCTATCACAGAATAATATCACAGCTTGGTTGCCCACTCACCGACTGGAAAATCCTCGACGGGATTTCGGACTCGCAAGCCACGACACTAACGTGAAAGTCAAAAACACTCGAAAATTCACCGATTAACTCTAACAGTTTTCCTCTTATCAATTACGATCTGACGATCTAGCTTGTCACTCCGTGTTGTCTACGGGAGCCAACAACAGAGTGAGAGGTCGATGCCGTCGAGGGAGCGGGCCGAGCAGTCGCGCATGCGCCGTGCGAGGGAGAGGGTTCGGTCCGGAGGAGCAGCCAAATTTAGCGGGAACACTGTTTTGCAGTCCGCATCCGCTAGTCAGCCGCATCGCCGGCGGAGAATCATCGCCTCGTGGTGGCCACGTGCGTTCTATCCGGTGCGCTCGCTTCCTTGTTCAGATAAGTTCGTTCCCTGTCGTTCTTCTATCCTGTCCAACGCCTCCTTCGTGCTCACGGTAAGTCTGATAAACTCAGCGGTCGCTCTCCAGGTGGGTTCGGACGCAATCATTTCGGTGATAATGTTGTCTTTGTTGATGCGGTTATCGGTCGACTGTCTCCATCGTTCCCGAGCCGAGTTAAAGTAGCTGCAATAGAAGATCGCATGGTCTGCATTATCCCCCGCCCCGCTATCACATAAGTTGCACTTACCTGTTTGACGTTTGCCGATTCTTTCTAGGTATTCTCGGAAGGCTCCGTGGCCCGTGATGAACTGGGTCAGCTCATAGGTAAGCTCCCCATGTTCTCGATGGTACCAGCTAGCGATATTCGGGATGAGCTTCTTGATTCGGGCTCCTCTGGTGCCAGCGGAGGGGTCCATCCAGCTCTCTTGCCATATACCGAGGCATTCTTCTTCGAAATTCGTCGGGGTTCTCACTCCGTTCCTGATATCTCTTCTCAGCTCGAGCTTGATATTCCAGGGAATGAGCCGTCCGATGACGAGTATGCCTGGAGTGTAAACTGTTTTGTATGCCCGACTTACCCTAATCGCGGTGATTCTCTGAGTCTTGGTGAGTATATCTCGGATCTTTCGTAGCTTCAGTGCCCCGTCCCATACCGGGGCCCCGTAGGAGACGATCTGTTCGCTCACTTTCGCGAGCAATTTCCTTTTACTTTCCTCGGTGCTGGTGGTTCTGGGAAGGATTCTGTTTATGTCATTTGAGACTTTAGCTGCTTTTTGGCATGCTTTTGTAATGTGTTTGACATAGGTAAGCTTTCTGTCCAGCGTAACGCCGAGGTACTTTACCGAATCGTTCAGGCCTATCCGGTTCCCTCGGTGGAGAATGTCTAATCGGTTTACCTGCCTCTTTCTGGAGAAGATTATTGCCTCAGATTTCTGAGGGGCCATCTCCAGGCTCAGTGATTCTAAGTACTCATCTACCCGTTTGATACACTCGTTCGCTCTCCGTTCGATCACCTTCTCGTCTGTGTCTTTTACGACGACGACGATGTCATCGGCGTAGCCGATTATCTCACAGTCGTGCGGCAGCTGTAGATTGAAAATACCGTTATAGGTGAGATTCCAGAGGGTCGGGCCGATGATTGAGCCCTGTGGGACTCCGGCAGACATTTCCTTTCTCACTCCTCCGCTACTGATCTCCCGTTCTCTGAAATAGCTCTCAAGCAAGGCGGTTAGGTGCTCTGAAATGCCGTTTTCCCTGAGGCTGGCCATGATTGCGGTCCAGCTGAGGGAGTTAAATGCGTTTTTAACGTCGATGAGGATAGCTAGGACGAGCTTCCTGCAGGTCAATTTTCGCTTACCGAACTCGTGCTCAACCTGCTCGGTGAGCCTTTTGATTGCTTGGATCGTTGACTTCCCCTTTCTGAAACCGTACTGATTCTCGTGGATTATTTGCTTCTCGTCTAGCTCCCTTAGGAGTCGTTGGTTGAGGATGCACTCCATCGATTTTCCGAGGGTGCTCAGAAGGCATATAGGTCGATACGAATTTGGCAATTCAGGCGGCTTACCGGGTTTCTTTATGAGAACTACGTTAGCCTTCTTCCAAGACTTGGGGAAGGTCCTGGTTCGCAGAATTTCGTTGACTACGTTCTTATACTCATTCCTAAAGCGACTCATGACGTACTTGGTGACCCTACCCGGGATCCGATCGGGGCCCGGCGCTTTGTTTGGGGCGATCTTTCTTATCGTGATGTCTATCTCCTCGTCCGTAACCTCCTCGATCTCCTGTATCCGGGACCAGCCCGTGCCTGAGTCCGGGGCTTGGTTTTCGAGAGCGCGATCTGGGAAGAGGACATCCAGCGTCGCTCGGAGCATGTCCTTCGGCGGGGCGGTTATCGATACGTTGAGCCTGTTCATGATGATCTTATATGCCATCCCCCAGGGGTTCCGGCCCACCTCCTCACAAAGCTTCCGCCATGTTTCCTTCTTCGAGCTGAGAATCGAGCGGCTTAGGTCTTTCCTATTGTTT
>NW_003805008.1:0-1575 GCF_000255335.2 Galendromus occidentalis | reverse complement strand
ATTCCGAGCACTCCGTCGTAAGCTATGCTCCATAGCGTTGGTCCAAGGATTGACCCCTGCGGGACCCCCGCCGTCATCTGGTACCTCTTCCCTTCGGCCGTCACTATTTGCCGGACGTCGAGGTAGCTGCCTATCATTCTTCTCAGGTAGGACGCGACTCGGGCTTTTTTGAGAGCCTTCATCACGACCTCCCATGGCATCGAGTTGAACGCATTTCGCACATCGATGAAGATTACCAAGCAATATTGGTTGGTTCTCTGAGTCTTTTGTCGCTCTGCCTCCGCCGTCCTCACCACTTCCAGTATCGCATCGACTGTCGACCGTCCGGCTCGGAAGCCGTACTGGCTGTCAGCTATCGCATGGTTTCGATCTGATTCTTCCGTGAGTCTTGCCGACAGTATTGTCTCCATCGCCTTTCCCAGCGTGTTTAGGAGGCATAACGGCCTGTACGAGGAGGGGTCCTCCGGGAGCTTCCCGGGCTTAGGGAGCAGGACTAGTCTCGCGACTTTCCGCTCTCTCGGGAATCTCCCCTCGCCCAGCAACCCGTTGGCCATCGACGCGAACTGCGTCGCTCCCTCCTTCATGATTATCTTGATCACCTCCGGCGGAACACCGTCAACACCCGGTGCCTTCCCGGCTCTGATCTTCTTCCCTGCCGCCTCTACCTCCTCCGCGGTGACCGCCTCGAAATCGTAGACCTCGTCTTCCCCGAACGCCGATTGTTGGGTCGGCCGCGAGGGGAAAAGACGCTCCACCACTCGTTCCACCATCGGGCGGGTAGTCTCGGCGCCGTAGCTCCTAACTTTTTATTAACGACTAGCGCTCCCGGTCGCCGCTTCGCGGCGACTCGGTATCGCTAGACTCACTACACATGCGCTAGCTCCGAATGCGCTGGCTCCGAGTGCGCTAACGCCGAGTGCGCTGGCTCCGGGTGCGCTTGCTTTGGTCGCGCGTGCTCTTGGTGAGCGTCCCGTTTCCCCGCTTTCCGGTTCCCTGCTTTCCCGTTCCCCGCTTTCCCGTTTCCCCGCTTTCCCGTTTCCCCGCTTTCCCGTTCCCGCTTTCCCGTTTCCCCTCTTTCCCGTTTCCCCTCTTTCCCGTTTCCCCTCTTTCCCGTTTCCCCTCTTTCCCGTTTCCCCGCTTTCCCGCTTCCCCACTTTCCCGTACCCCCGCTTTTATTCCATATGTTCTTCGGAAAATCTATACCCTTCACGGCCACAGCAATTTTCAGCGAGATTCATTAGTAGAAGAACAGAAGCCAATGATGACGGCAACCCCCGATAGCCTTCTTAGGAGCTCCCGAGAATCCGCCCCCTCATGGTGGTCCAGCCGATAAAAAATCCTGCAAATTCCCGTCTTTCCCTTTATGAAATCTTCGATTCGCGGTGAGAAGACCACTCAAAAAATTTCTTTATGTTGGGGGGTGGGGGGACCCATCACATGAGAACGACGACCCTCAGATGACCTTCCTGAGGCTCCCGGGAACCCACCCCTGAATTTTCACGGCGATCGGTTCAGGCGTTTTTGAATTTTGCGAATTTCGGATTTTCAATTTTTTCCGAGTTTTCGGATTTTCGT
>NW_003805007.1:0-1064 GCF_000255335.2 Galendromus occidentalis | reverse complement strand
GGAGAAGGAGAGAATATACCAGAATTCAACCAAGCGCGGTCGATTCACCGTATCAGGAGACGGTGGAGGAGAATGAATGAAGCGTAGCATAAAGAAAAATGAGTCGCACTCGTGGAAGGCCGACAAACGGCATGGCACAAAATTTATAAAATCAATTTAAATTGACAGAGCCGTTCCCACGTAAAACGCACTCAGCTTCTGACCGCATTTGAATCTCATAAGACGCTGGTCGGCGGGAGTAGTGATTTTCGGCGGAGCATCCATCTGCTGAACAAGGATTCTCGTGGCGGCGGGAACAGTTTGATTGAAAAACACGCAAAACGGAGCTCCCCTCCGGGAGCAGGCCCAATGCTTCGCGATCACGTTGCAGCCAAAATTTCTGAAGTCGATGGGCGTAGAGGTGGCGGCTGCGGGTTGCGGGGACGGGACGGCTTCGGTCGTGCTCTTGGAGGACTGCGGAGCTTCGATGGCGGCCCGGCGTGAGTCACTTCGAGACGAGTCGGCGGGATTCCCAAGAGAGAGGCGGTCGAGTGCGGCATCGAAAAACGGAAGACCGTCCGGATTCTCAGAGGCACGCTCCCAGATTCGGTAGCCATCGGGACCTTCGGTCGGCATGGTGAGAGCGGGTGACTTCCGTAGCTGGCTCATAAGGTGCTCGATTTGGCGGGCGTCGAGCGGAGGAGGACGGAGCGCTAATAGAGAAAAATCAAGTGTTGGAGATCGAACAAATCTGGAATTAGGAGAGAAGAAGGCCTTGATTGAAACACGAACCTTGCATGAGCGCGGAACCAACTGTCGAAATGAGGCCGAGAATCAGCCCAGTCGAAACGGCGAGTTTCATCTTGACCCCGAGGCGCAACTTCAGCTTGCGGTGATCGAGTTCGGCCACAACAAGAGTTTCCGACGTTTCAGGGACACTTTGTCGGATCGGCGATGGGGACTCTTCGGTGGCGGCAATGATGATTGGCCGATCGTCGTTTCTCGTGCTCTCGTGAACCGAGCGCATGGCAAGGGGAGTCTCTCCTGGCAGTCGCACGAAGATAGAGCGGCTTCCGTTACTCATC
>NW_003805006.1:0-1229 GCF_000255335.2 Galendromus occidentalis | reverse complement strand
GCTCGATCCCTATACTAAATCTGCGTATTGCCGCATTTTCACAGGAGAAAACAATCAACTCACCAAGCTGGTGGTCGATCTCAGAGGCGTCGATCCCGATGACTCGTTTTCATCGGTGCCGTACGAAAAAGGACACACATTCCTCTATTATCTGGAGACTCTTCTGGGAATGGAGAGCATGGAGGCCTTCCTGAGGGCGTACGTAGAGCGATTCAAATACAAGTCTATCGCCACTGATGACTTCAAGGGCTTCCTGTATGAGTTCTTCGCCGACCGGAAGGCCATCCTAGACAAGGTCAGAATCGTGATAAGAGTTTCGCTCGGAAAGGTGCATGGGTAGGCATGTCAGCGGTTCCAGAACCGCGGTTCCGGAACCGCAAGAACCGCACTTTTACTGCGGTTTTGGAACCGCAAGAACCGCATCTCTCCCGCGGTTCTGGAACCGCGAGAACCGCGTCTCTATCGCGTTTCCGGAACCAAACCGTCTCTGCGTTTCCAAAACCTAAACAATCGCAAGATTCCGCGCTTATCGAATCGCTCGAACTTGAGGGAAAAGCTAAGTGAGGAAACGCATCTCAAGGGAGCAACACCATCGTATTCGGTATTTAAATCGACTCTTCATTCTTCTTCGACGCGACAGTCAGGGATCATTCACGGCGCTATGAGAGAGGACAGAGGACGTGCATCATAACGGGGGTGTTTCGAGAAACAGCTGCTCGTTGTCATGTGACTGTCAGACTCGGTGCTGAAGTTTGGGAAACGGCCGGACACCATGGATGGATATCTGTTAAGAAAGAGAGGATGATCTGAGAGAGTTTTGTGTGAAGTGATGATGTTGCTAACTTCATCCCTCAGAGACGTCAGACATTCCCCTCGCTAGAGAACCCTCCCCTCCGAGAATAGGAATGATAGCCCGAGGATGAGGCCTTAGCGACGTTTCGGGAAAAGTTCTCGAATCGTCTCCGAAGGCCTCGTCATGGAGAATGAACAGCCGAAGAGGAAATTTGTGGTGGTCAAGAATGCTAAAAGCTGGGTTTGGCAGTGGTTCTTGAGAGACGGCAAAGAGGCTCAGTGTACGCTTTGCTGTAAGGTGAGACGTTGGCTGGTGAATTGCGTTGTGCTGAACGTGAAAGTTGTAATCCTAGGGAACGGGTTTCGAAAGATTGTTTGGAGAAGACGGACTAGACGGAATTCGCGTATTTCTCACAGCACGTTCCGTACAATGTTTG
>NW_003805005.1:0-1188 GCF_000255335.2 Galendromus occidentalis | reverse complement strand
CTCGAGAAACGGTTTATCACAGGGTAATATCACAGCTATGTTACCGGACTCACCAATTTGGTTTCCCACAACGGAGAAGTCGGCGCCAAAGAGCTGCGACTACACTGAGATAGTTCGTAATAACCTCCGATAACAATATTACCAATTTAAACGACTAATTACTCGATCTTGCAGATCTAACTTGTCACTCTTCTTCGCTACGAAGAGTCGAGAGGAAGAGTGATGTAATCGGAGATGCCGTTCGCTACCTAGGCCGCCCGCGCATGCGCCGTACCTAAGTGGAGAGGGATCGCGCCGACAGCGCCGCCAACTTAGCGGGAACACTGATCTGTCTGCATCCGCCAGCTAGCCGCCCCGTCTGTTTACAATCATCACTCCACGTGGCCGTCGAGCGCGTGCGGTTCGGTGCTCCCGGGTCCTCCTTCGGTGAGCTGGCTCGTTCTCTGGCGTTCCTCCATCCTGTCGATGGATTCCTTGGTGCTCACGACGAGGTGGATGAAGCTGCTGCAGCTTTTCCAGCGCAACGGCGATTCTGTCATCTCATCGATGATGTTTTGCTCAGTGATTTGGTGCGCCGTCTCTTGTTTCCATTTTTCGCGTGCTGTGCTGAAATATCTGCAATGAAAGACCGAGTGGTCGGGGTTATCCCTCACCCCGTCGTCACAGAGGTTGCAGATATCTGACTCGCGTTTCCCGATTCGTTTGAGGAACTCTCGGAAAGCGCCGTGGCCTGTAATGAACTGTGTTAATTCGTAAGTCAACTCTCCATGTTCTCTATGATACCACTTATCTATGTACGGAATAAGTTTTCGAATTCGAGCTCCCCTGCCATCTGCTGGGTGAGCTGACCAACTTTCCTGCCAGATCCCGATGCACTCCTCCTCGTAGTTCGATGGGCTCCTGTCTCCGTTCCGTATCTCTTTTCTAAGTCTGAACTTGATTTCCCAGGGTATCATCCGGCCTATGACGAGGACGCCTGGAGTGAAAACGGTCTTATACGCTCTGCTTACCCTTATGGCCGCCACCCTCTGGGTCTTGGTGAGTAGATCTCTGATTTTTCGTAGCTTGAGAGCCTCGTCCCAGACGGGCAGTCCGTAGGAGACTATTTGCTCACTGACTTTCGCCAAGAGTTTTCTCTTCCCCTCCTCGGTGCTGGAGGTCCTAGGGAGAATTCGGTTAATGTCGTTC
>NW_003805004.1:0-1221 GCF_000255335.2 Galendromus occidentalis | reverse complement strand
CTGATTAAAATTGGTTCTTGTACACTTATAGACTGTAGAATAAATCTCTTATCTTATTCTCTGATTATCTATGTGTTTTCTGTTTTAATTTTCGCAGGTTTCGTTGAGAAAATTTAGGTCTAACTTTTTTGTCTAGTGACGTACTTGGAGACTTAGTATAAAAGGGGATCGATTTCCCTTGACAATCATTCGTGGCAACGAAGACCTCTCCAATGATCAACTATCTCCTGGGCCTCCTCCGATCCCGACCTTCCAAGAAGACTCGACGATCCACCTCCCGAAGGACCAACAGACGAAGGAACGAGACCCGTATCGCCGACCACAGCCAGGGAAGCACAGGAACGTCCCGGCGCCGAAAGTGCCGAAACTGTTGCTGTGAGTACAGGTGCGCCAGTCTCCGCCGCATTAAGCGAAGGCGCAGAATGGAGGAGGGTGGACAACCCATCACGTTCTTCGATGTGCGTGACGCAAGACGAGGTCGCGCCGAGTCAACCCGCGTGCCATGGGCACGTTTCAGCAACGTTGACCCCGAGGAGGATGATGAAATCACCCTCGTTGACATGTCGTCAACTCACCGCCCTCCGACGGATGCGGAGACCGGACCGGCACAGGAGGAGACGGCCGCTGTTCCGGCCCGCCGGCGTGGCCAGCGGAAAAGAAAAGGAACTCTTGCCAGGAGGTTGCTCCTCCTGGGCAAGGTTACGGATTAAAACGGATTAAAACGGCCACACAGAGTGTGGCCGTTTTAATCTATGCCTGCGTAAAGTTGCAGGCTGCCATAGGTAATGCTATGTTTTTTAGTTATGTGTGTAAATTTTTGTTAGCTGTTTATGAAATACTTATACAATAAACTTGTATTGTATCACGTCTAATTTTGAATTCTTCCTTGTTGTCCCTTACAGAGACTAAGCTTTCCGATGAGGGCATTACATTGCCCGGTGGCCGAAGCCTCTCGATGACAGTTCCAGAAACCACGGAACTTGACCTCCTCGGTCGGCTCTTGCCGACCGAGGGAACAAAGAACTTCCGACTGTCGTCAATGACGTGTCGTGTGGTGGAGGCACATCAAGTGTGCTTTAGTGAGGTTGAAGGTGTCTGTGTGATAAGGAACCGTGGAGCCACTGCTCGACCCCGTGGTGTGCTTAAAAGCCACCCGGGTTAGATCAAGCTCCACCGACCTTATCACAACAGCATTAGGCAATCTTATTTACTGCAAGAATA
>NW_003805003.1:0-3379 GCF_000255335.2 Galendromus occidentalis | reverse complement strand
TCGCTCGAATGCATCAGCCATCTTGCGAGCCTTGTCGCGAATTGTCGATCCGTGAACCCCCAGGCTTCGATGTTCAAGAGCAAGTTCTCCATGATGCGCTTCTCTGAAAAGGCATATTCCGAATCGAACGTCTGCGTCAACACCTGCAAAGACCTGCACCGACATACAGTCAGTCAACGAGTGTTCGAATCGGGAGCACACGACCCGAAATCCAATCGTCTTCCGACGGACCTTGACAGTGAACCTCCATTTTGTTACTTGTGATTTGTGAAAACAGAGATCCGATGCTGCGTCGGGGAGTTCGCCGATTTCGAAAAGAATCATCTCCCGTTGAGCCTCGGAGAAGGTCCGCTCCATGCCAGGGCCGAGCTCATGGCCTTCGGTACCGACTGCACCATGAAAGTTTGGCTGCATTACTTTAAAAAAAAACCGGGCAAGTAGTGGCGTGGACACTACTTTTTTCGTGAAAACGTTTCGAATAGGATATAATGGACAATCGCCTATAACGGACTCATTCCTGGATCCCGTCCGAGCCTATGGGAACCCCCATATTAAGCAACTCGGATATAGCGAACGCGGATAACGGACCTTCGTGTTTAACGGACTGATTCTTTGGCCCCGGTCCTATCCCGTTCCAAGTTAAGTGATTCGGTTATAATAGACCTCGTTTTGCGAGCCGGAAACTCGGAGGCGTTCGTCTGTCGAGTTTCTTGCGACATTGCTCGAGCAAGTGTTCGTCGTAGCGGGACCTGCGGGCATGTTTTCAACGATTCTTGCGTTTGATTCGAGGAATCCGCGTGGCGCCCAGTTGCTAACTTTCAGCGTCCTTCGACAATTTCTGTACACGGTCGCGGATAGTTGAGGAGCACAGACGCGACTTCCTGGTGTGGAAGCCCCCCCCCCTATAATACGCTACTGTTCGGAGCATGCTCGGATTTGAGGGACCTCGGCTACATGGACCAATTTCGGCGGTCCCTCGAAGTCCGTATAACAGGGTTTCACAGTACTTAGACATCGAATCCATGAGCCTGGGAAATGCCTCATGTCAAGTCGATGCAAGGTTTCCCGGAAGCTTTGGGCATTTCCGTTGGATGGTTCTCTTGGAATTTTGTCTCCAGATTGTGTTTCAATTCACCTAATTCGGCATCTGTTGAACCGACATATACGCCGTTCCACGGCGAGGTTCGGGGCAACCTCGTGCCTGACGATGAGCGCCCGCCATCCCGTTCCCGAATATTCCGGCTCTTCGGTCTCATGACCTCATGAGTGCGGAATTGGATGAAGCACAATACGATAAGAGCGGTCAAAGAAGCTTCGAGCTGATTTTTTGTCATGATTAGGGCGAGACGTTCATCGCGCCATTCAGGCTGAGAATTCGCTGCACTCACTGACTCCGATAGAATTCGTATGGAGAATCGTCTCGCAATCCCATGAAACTTCAGAGCACTCGACAAAAGTCGAGCCCTAGTCATGATCATTCATCTTCGCGATATTCTCGATACGCTTCTTCACTACGGTCAAAATCAATACGATCTCTCTCCTACCTATGACGTTCTCTTCTTCGTGTCAAGTACCAGTTATGATAAGAGGAGCCCATGGAATTGACGAATCTGATCTGAACTCTGAACGAGTCGGTAAGCGATCGTCTGGAAATCGACAACAACGACGATCTCCGCATTGACTTCACCAACCTATCCGCTCGTCGATCGAATGTATCAGAAGTGAGCGATAGTGCGGACATCGAAGGGAAAGGGCAAAAAAAGCATTCTGGAGGCTGACCTCTATCCTTAGTCCTCATCCTCCTCCCCATGTCGACGACTTCGATCAATGGAGGCACGCATACTCGGAGGATTGCGGACTGATTGACCCGAAAAACACGGCGCTGACTCGAAACATTTCATCTCTGCTCTTTAAATCGTCTATTCATACGAGTTTCCTGAGCTCTTCGGGGGTATGCAGAAATCGGTGCGGGAGACCCAGCTACCCATTGAGGTTACGCAAAAAAATTGAGTAAACAAAGCTCCCGTAAATTTCCAAGCTCTCGACACCTTGCCGTACGAGCTGTGTTCGCGTATCACCGGAGTTCTAGCGCCGCAAAGTGTCACGAGATTTCGTTGCATGAAGGACGAAGTTTATTCGACTGGTCACTCGAATGATTTTAAAGACGTTTTCACGTCAAAAGAATACAGCAAGGTAGCTGCGACTCATCGAGTTGCCGACGTTCCGCGGGATGGTGTAAGCGTCGAGACGGAGGGCGATTTTAAATTTGGACACCAAAGTATAAACGTCAGCTTCGACTTCCGCGCCTTCTCCATCTGACCGACGGGTGGTCGAGTGGTCAGCGCGTTTGTCACTACTCGTGCCAACGTGCGTTCCACTTCGTGAAATGCCGCAACTACGCCGCTCGCGCGGGATGCAACGTGGGTTCGATCCCTGCTGCCGGAAAAATATGCAGGTTTTCGGCCTTGATGTTCCTGGGTACGTTTGCTCTATGGAGCTTTCCTCGGAAGCAATGTGAATAACAGCACCTGGGACGTTAAACCTTGGCCGTAAAACATTTGCGAGATCCCTCCTCCGATCGGAAGCAGAGAGCCATGCTGAAGCGCTGACTCGAGCAAATCAAGCAGTCTTGAGCTGCATCTGGCCGCAGCAGGCCCGCAGCGGCCAACAGTGCCACCTACTGGGCCTTCGAAAGATTCCACTTGCGAGTTGAGAATGGTGCGATGATCGGCATCGAATACTCCCACGGGCCAGACCCCATGAGCCTCATTTTGACCGTCATTGTGAAGGTTGGCCACACTACTCGGAGTGGCTTCTGCGGAATAATTGTGGGCGTCGTCGGCGTCACAATATGTTGAGGCGAACAAATTAGAGCCTCATCCTAATAGACGTATCTCATACCTACCTAAGATCAATCACTTATCACCGCATCATACGATCGAGGCTCGGAGAATCACTCGGAAGACTTTCCCTGAACAGATAGAAAGTAGATGGGGATCAACGATTTTTTCTATTCTCATCGAGGCTCCCGTAGCGTGCAGTGGGCGTGGTCGGGTACTCACCAGGATAGGCGTTTATCGACCATCGATATCACTCGGAGTGTCCATCCTTCACCAGCGCCGGGCCCTCGTCGAGTCGTGCAACTTCCAGAACTAAGCGAGTTTGACTTCCTGGCCGATAGCGACGGGGCGGCGGCAAGATCAAAGATTGGCTGTTGGGAGAAGAGGAAGCAGCGCCGCCGCCGGCGTCAGGTACGCCTCCGCCGCCGTGCCGTGGGAGGCGCTTACGTCGGAGGCGTACCTCTGTTTACGAAGACGTTTACGCCAGGGGAGGAACCTTAGAGCACGAGACGGAAGCGACTGTACTTCCGTCAGCGACG
>NW_003805002.1:0-1295 GCF_000255335.2 Galendromus occidentalis | reverse complement strand
ATGTTCGGAGTGTGGTGGTTTGCACTGTACAACTCTCACTTCAATTTTAAGCACTGAATTTTGAAGCGCTATCGTGCTGATAACGAAATATGTTGGAAATTTGATGGTCCACTAGTCGAATGCTCAGTCAAAATTCAGCTGTGAGATGAGTACTGTGTGGAGGGATTCACGATGTTGAATAAATGCACGGGACTTTCGGTTGGGAACACGTCAAGCGAAGTCGGCAACCAGGATAGCCTGAGTAACCAGCCAGAGTGTCTTTATTACATAGACGTATGCTTTTATAGTACAGCGGACAAGGAAGCTATGACAGTCCGCGTAGCCAGGAGAGAGAAACTATCTAGGACGTGCTACATTCTAGACACGGAAAACTGAAAACTGTTACACGGATGTAACACTTCTTCCAACACCGGGTATCGCCGAGTGGGTCAAGAGCTACATATTTCCATCAATAGCAACTTCTAAAAATTAATTCAAAAATTAAAAATTGAACATTCTTCGGCCGATGCGTGACAAGAGGGGATTTTTCTTCTATCGGACCCCATGAGAACCGGTCTAGCTCCGGAAATATTGCTCGGATCACCTCGGAACTTAGTGCGTTGGATTCCTGAGACAATTTCACACCTAAATAGCTGCAGAGCAACTTACTAAAATTAATTTAAAATTAAAATTTGAACATTCTTCGGCCGATGCGTGACAAGAAGCGATTTTTTCTATGAACCCCATGAGAACCGGTCTAGCTCCGGAAATATTGCTCGGATCGCCTCGGAACTTAGTGCGTTGGATTCCTGAGACAATTTCACACCTAAATAGCTGCATAGCAACTTCTAAAAATTAATTTAAAAATTAAAAATTGAACATTCTTCGGCCGATGCGTGACAAGAGGCGATTTTTCTCTATGGACCCCATGAGAACCGGCCTAGATCCGGAAACATTGCTCGGATCACCTCGGAACTTAGTGCGTTGGATTCCTGAGACAATTTCACACCTAAATAGCTGCATAACAACTTCTAAAAATTATTAAAAATTAAAAATTAGAACATTCTTCGGCCGATGCGTGACAAGAGGCGATTTTTCTCTATGGACTCCATGAGAATCGGTACTAGCGTACCGGAAATATTGCTCGGATCGCCTCGGAACTTAGTGCGTTGGATTCCTGAGACAATTTCACACCTAAATAGCTGCATAACAACTTCTAAAAAATTGAATTTAAAAATCCAAAATTGAACATTCTTCGGCCGATGCGTGACAAGAGGGAATTTTTCTCTATGGACCCCATGAGAACCGGTCTAGCT
>NW_003805001.1:0-1885 GCF_000255335.2 Galendromus occidentalis | reverse complement strand
CGGCGAAATCGATATCCTAGAGGCGCTATTGGTTTTCTTGGAGAAAAATCAAAAACTTTTGGAGATCGGTGACCAACAAAAAAGATTCTCGAAAGATTTGGGCCACAACCAGCACTCTCGTTCGACAATCTTGGCAGGAAATCGACGGGTGTACCCGATAAGACCAACAATGAAGATAGTAGTCGGAGCCCCCGCAATCAATATAACTTCGCCGGCGGAATCTCAAAGGTCGATCATTCTTGCATTTTTTTGCGGAAAAGACCACGATAGCTCCAAATGCTCGGAGGAGCTAACTCCGGCGGAGCGCAGGAAACGTTTCGAAGAGCATAATGCTTGCCTCAGATGCTTGACTCGCAATCACATCGCACGCAAATGCAGTCCGACGAGCACAGAAGCAACAGCAGCCAACGGCTCAACTGGTTGCATCCATCAAGCATCCGGAGAAGAAGATTCCAAAGTTCAAAGACTAGGATGTCATCTAAATATACCATCACCCCGTCAATCCCATCTAGCATCTTTCCCATTATGCGTTGAAAAGCCGCTGGCGCCGATGCCAAACCGAAAGGTACTCGTCTGAACCTATACAGTCCCCATGGTGTGATAGACGCGGTCAGATCTCTCGATTTTTCCGCTAGCTCCACTTGATGATACGCCGATCGTGCGTCCAACTTGGAAAACACTCTCGCCGATCCCAGCTTCGCCAGTAAGTCCTCGAAGTGTGGCAGCGGGAATGAATCCGCGAAAATTGCGTTATTCACTGCCCGCAAGTCCACACATAGCCGTGCTCGGCCATCTTTGCGTTTCACCACCACCAAGGCTGAGATCCATTCAAATGCCTCGATCTGCTCTATAACATCGTCCGCTTCCAATTTGCGGAGTTCTTCATGCACTTGCTCGCGCACTGCGAATGGCAATCGTCGGACTTTCTGTTGCACTGGCCGTGCATCCCGCGTCTGCTATACCGCGTGTTCAAATCCGCGCACTTTTCCTAGCCTGTCTTCGAACAGCGTTTCGAACTGCTTTCTAGCGCCCTCCGCGCTTAGCTCATTGGCTGCACAACTAAGCTGGCCGCAATCTATTTGGATTCCCAGGGCCCTCAGTGCATCCCGACCCAGCAAAGATCGACCCACCGTCACCACACAAGATTCTCAACTCGTTGTCCGGTTGTTGACTCCCATCATGCTCCTGGACTGTCCCAAGACACCGATGATTTCCCCTTTGTAAGATCTCAACACAATCGAAGATCGTCTCAGATTTGACATCTTCCCTTTAAAATTGTTTCTATGTTTATAATAGACACGGCTGCACCTGTATCTACCAAGAACACAATTTTCTGTTTCTCCACCTCGCCTATTATTATTTTCGATTATTATTATAATTCGCCTATTACCTAATGGCTGAGAACTCAATTTATAGATTGGGACGACTGGATTTATTGAACTTGCTTGATTCCGAGCGACGGTTTGGTCCCATTCTTCGTGAGAGCGTTCCCAAGACTCCATCCGTGTTGCGATCGGCTCCGGCAGGCGATTCACGACGTTCACACCTCGCTCGTCCGTCTTGCCGCAAACTGCTGCGAAGTGTCCCGATTTCTGGCATTCAAGGTACACTGCTCTTCGGGCACGGCTTTTGAACGATTGGGTTTCGTGATCCCCGCGGCCGCATCGTCGGCACGGTCCCCGTTTCGGTGGGGGCTCGTTCGTCGGGGATTTCGCTGTCCTCGGAGCGAATTCGGCCCCGTCACGCTGTTGATGTCAAGGGTGTTGATGTTAAGGGATTAAGGGATTAAGGGATTAAGGGATTAAGGGATTAAGGGATTAAGGGATTAAGGGATTAAGGGATTAAGGGATTAAGGGATTAAGGGATTAAGGGATTAAGGGATTAA
>NW_003805000.1:140395-148122 GCF_000255335.2 Galendromus occidentalis | reverse complement strand
TTTTTTAATTGAGACGACCTCGGGGAAGTCGGATCGAGTTCACGGTTCCTGTGATCACTGTCAACAATGCGGCGACATTCACTCTCCGCGTGACGATGCCTGCGCTCCGTATCGAATCGACGCTCATGGTGACCCGACGACGTACAGCATTCGGGGAAGAGAATTGATTGGAGAAAAATCCACGAAAACGACGCTCATGACGGTTAGGCTGCGCTTCTACGATTCTATGAGTCACGCTTGAGCGTGCCGACCTTGAGGCAGTCGTTGTCATTCTCAAATATCAGCACTTCTTCTCCATTTCTCAATTGTCATCAATGTCGTTCCACCGACTCATCGCGGCGAGTGCGAAATCAACGACCGACGCCGTCGCGACCGTCGTCGTACTTCCTCCGCTCCGATTCCCCCCTCTCGGAGAAACGACAACTCTCCAGTCGCTCCGAGTCGAGGTTCTCATTCCGTTCCGGCAGCCGTCCGGTGCTCGTGATTCGTGATGCTCGTGGTCTACCTGCTGGCGGCGGCAGCAACGTTCTCGCTTAGCCATGCGAGATCTGAGGGCTGGAATGCGACGTGGACGAAGTATCAGAAGACGAAACCGGCTGGGTTGATTCTCGTGGCTGTGAATATGTACGTTGAATCAATCGACAGGATCGACAGCCTAGAGGGCCTGATCCAGATGACTGTCATCTTCCGTCAGGAATGGTCGGACCAGAGCCTACATCATCATGTACCGACCCATTACGTCCCTCAGTACGAGATCGTGGATCGGCACGATATCTGGGTCCCGGACACGTATTTCGTCAATGAATTCGACTCCTACGCGCACTCGATACTCGAGGTACTCGAACGAATTTTTCCTCCTCGATAGCTCTGCGTTCGGTCCGAGTGCCTCCTCCAGGAACCGTTATTTTCCAGGATAATAGTCTGGTACGCGTGGATTCGTACGGGAAGATTCTGTACAGCAGAAAAATATCGCTGACCCTCAGATGCCCCATGGAGCTCTCGGGTTTCCCCTTCGACACCCAGGTCTGTAAGCTTCGCATTGGCAGCTTCAGCCACATCCGGGACTCAATCGACTATCGCTGGAACAGTACTCAGGCTGTCGAAGTGAATCAAGATATTCCGATTCCCGAGTTTGAGCTCCGTGAGCACGAAACGAATCAGTGCCACGCCCGCACTCCGACTGGAGAATATTCGTGCATCCAGGTGGAATTCACACTCAAGAGACTCTGGAGACACTATTTGCTCAAGGTGATCAATGATTCGGTAGTAGAAAACTCCTGGGAGGATCTGACTGACTTGGTCAATTCATTGCGACATTTCGCCCGATTCCCGAGCTCTGGAGGCGCTTCGCACGATCGATGGATATCCACCCCCTTCTTTTTGACGCCGAGATAATGGAGTTATAATCATAAGTTTCCTCTTCCGCCCCGGCGGGCTCGATTCATTCCAGGTATTCGTACCTCTGACAATGCTGGTGGTTCTCGCTTGGCTCTCGTTTTGGCTCCGTCAATCGAGCGTGCGTATCACCATTCTCATGTTTGTGCTCTCTCTGGCCGTCATCGGAGTAGGATCATTGAACAACACATTGCCTCACACGAACTACGCCAAGATGATCGACGTATACAGCGGAGTCGCGTAAGTGGAGCCGAGCGCCGCCAAGCTCAACGAGCTGTTCTCCCCCCTACACCCGCTCCAGGGAGGGGTGGAGATCAGAAGAAAAGACGGAAAGCTCCGTTCCGCGGTCAGAGCAAGAATCTACAAGTATTTTCCTCGTCTTTTCAGACTTTCGTTCATTTTCGCCGCCATCGTCGAATTCGTGATCGTGTCGAGACGGGTGCCCGATGATCTGGAAAAAGACGACATCGAAGACAAAATCGACGTGACGGCTCGCGTCGTTTATCCACTCTGCTTCGTGGGCTTCCTTCTGGTTTACTCTTTGAGCGCGTTGCTGCGATAGGACATTGCGACAACCGCTTGATGATGAATTTGTTGACAATGAGATCAGACGGGTGGAGCGGAACTCTTACGGGCCGTATGTCCCGACATCGCGTCTGATCAGGAATTATGAAAATTTATTCACAATTTCCGCGTGCGGTTCGTTGCCTTCCAAGGTGTCGTGAGGCCAGTATTAAAGTTGATCACGGGAATTCCGGTTTCTATCTGATAAGAATATGCGTCTCCATAGTTCCTCGAAGTGAGCAAACTTATATTCGATTCTATCAACGAGTCAGTTTTCACCCTCAATCTTCCTCATGAAATTTACGTCACGGCCGATTCATATGTACCACCAAATAACTTCGAACTCCCATCAGCTGCGCAAGGTCTCTCCAGGAGTGAGTTTTTCAATCAAGCTTCTCCTGAGATCGTGAGACCGAGTGATCCCTTTGTCAGACGCAAGAACCGGCTGAGCTGAGCGTGGAATGCGTTCATATTCACAGCATAGAGTCCTCAAGATTTGACATGGTGGACATTCGACTCAGGTCCAGCAGCCTGAGGGAACTCTGAGGGGTGGAAACGCGTCTTTCTCGACGTCCGTTTTGTATTCTCATCCTTTGGCTTCTTTGAGTTCCTCTCGAGGAAACGTTCTCCCGCGTTGAGTCATATGCTCCGTCGCCATACCCCCGTTTTTTGAACAAATTATATCGATCGCGGGAGCCATCTCCGGAAGGGCGCTTGCGCAAGGTCGAACTTCCGTCGAGTAATTCTCTGCGGCGAGGATCGCGGAAAGGGGTATGTGGAAGTTTCTGAGCACTCGAAGTAGAGGTTTCCCGCCGCAATCTGGGATCCTCCCATTACAAAAAAGTTCCCGACCTTGCGTAGTCACCTCGGCAGGAAGCCTATAAATCGGAAAGATTCCTCCGGGGAGAACCTACGTATGGGGAATTCATTCACTCGACTACATGGAATATCCGCCATGTTGAAATTCTCGATCTTCCTCGCGGTTCCTGGAAATATTCCAAAGAAACACAAGAAGCTTACTGGGAAGTCTCTCGGTATCGTTCGGCGGGGTACTCAAATGTAAGGTCCCTCGTGGCCTTTGAAATGCGGGCTTGCAAAGCTTCGATCGGAGGATTCCGACCCCGGTGCCATCACTCACATTTTCAGAGGCCTGATCGTGACGGAAGAAATCGGAGAGCCATTGTATATCGATGAATACCGACGTGAGGGATTATTGATCATTCAAGGGCGCTCCTTACTCTCCCCACCCCTTATTCACATTCTTATTCCGAAAACGGGAAGGGAGATTGGGACGATGGCTCAACCTTTCTGCTTTCAGCGACGAAATCTCAGCCGCATTTTCCACGTTTCGCTTTTCCTATTCGTGTAAGGTCACTTTTCTGTCGAATATCATATTTGGAAAGCTTTGCCCTTTGTCTTGGAGATTCTCGCACTCTGGAAAAATCTGAGCCTGTGTTTCCTCTCCCCTACAGCATGCCAGGCAGATCGCTCCGATGTCTTTGATCCAAGACCTGAATTTTCAGGTCTGTGAACTTGCCTTCCGAGCATCAACCAGGAGGTGATTGCCTCCCGCGTTTTGATATATTATGCGCTAGATATTTCTTCCCAACGTTTTGAAATTCCTGTACCGTTCAAGAGTCTTCACTTCGAGAGTTTCTTCCCGAACATATTGGCATGTACTCCTTGCGACAAAGTTTAGACGATGACTCGACGGAAGCCCGGCAGGCTCACTCGGCGAGATTGAGATAATGGAAAAATTGATCTGAATGCTCCGTGACAAAATTATCGAGAGGAGTGCGCGATAGCTGATTCCCGGGAACTCCATGATGCGTTCGACTTTCGCCTCAAGAATTTACTCGAGCCTCGCTGCTCATCCGAATCGTGGTGGGTTGAGCGACTGGGCCCCAATAGAATGATGGGAGGAGAGAAAAGCACGAAGGAACGCGGTGGACGAGGAAAGCCTATCCTATACACTTGCTAGTCTGCAAAGCCTCTTATGTAGATTATGCTCACAGACATCAGCTGATCCGTCACATCACAGCGAAAATGAATTAAGATCAATATATTCCCAAAACTTCCCGGATCAAGCTCTGAGTATTGTGGCTGCGAAGTTTCATCGCTCTTTATTCGCTCCTTGAACAACAAATCAGGGCTGATCTCCAGTATCTAAGAGCAATATTACCCCATCAGATGAGGATTAGAGAGGATTCGCCCGATGAGTATGTACTCTGTGCGGGGAACAGGGACGCTCGTGGTCAGAAGCTGAAGAAAGAATAAGAGACGGATGGGCTCTGAGAGCCCTCGAGCGACGTATCATCGCTTCAAAGAGCGCTATCCCGGGCAAATATTTGGTCGTCTTGTATGATTCGACCCTCAGCCAAGGGTTTAGGGTGAATATTCTCGTAATATGTGGACACCCGCCTGACCGGCCGCTCGTCCGTCCACCTGCTCGCCCTCAGTCCCGCTCTTCGATCGAGAGAGAGAGAGATCGAAAGCTTTCCAACGAAAGGTATTTTTCTCTGTTTGCACCATTCTCTAGGGAATTCGGTGTCTGGACAAGCTCGATCCGGAATCAATTATTGGGCTTTTCGCTCCCCACGGCCGTGAATCCGCCCTTGGCTCCTCGTGCTCTCATCCTGAAGGTACGACTGACGGATCCAAACTCCGACGGATCGCGGGAGGAGCCGTTGAGAACAACGCACTGGAAAAGAGACGGGGACCGACCGACGTGCGCCCCATGACCCATGACTCACGTGAGAGAGGGAAAGTCGGTCGGAAAAGAGTTGTTTCGAGAGTAATTGTGCCTGACGGAAAGTAGGCGAGAAGGAAGCAGAAGGATTTATTCTGTGGTGAACAAGTCATCATCGGCACATCATCATCAGAAGTTCACGACGACAAGCGAGCTGTAATATACGCTAAGCCTTCACGCTCACCTCGGCAGTCTCATCAGGGCATGCGTCGTCTTCCTGCACCAAATTACTGCACGTCCTTCCCCGGTAGGCTCGGCCCAAGGCTCGGGGGACGTTCGGGGGGCGATGCACGGCAGGATTTACAACGACAGCACGGGCCGAGAAGAGGCGGAGAGCAGAAGCGGGCCCGACTGAGAAAACAGCAGCGTCAGAAGCTCCCGGTGCCGGGGTCGCTCCTCGCTAATACCGCCAAATGCTCGGCGCCTCGGAGACCTCGTTAAGCCCTTACGCCCTACTGTATTCACCCACCAATCGCCTTCGCACGGTGCACGCTCGGCTTTTGTGCTTAATACGGCCGACATTGTGTCGGCCTTTCGCCCATTTCGCGAACGCTCCCCCGTGTCCGTCAAACTGGTCGCCCCAATTGCCTGTTGTATTCGCTCCTTTCTGCTCGATGCTTGACTCCTCTGGGCCGTCTGGACATCTTTACGGGCCCTCCTCTGTCCTGCTGCTCTTTAAGGAGCTCAGAGAATTCGAATGCCAACGATGTGATCAAACCTATCAATGTGATCTCAATTCTCGGTGGAGCTCTATATTTAGACACGGCGGACATTGTATGAGCACTTGTTGATCACCGGTTTCGGGGAGGGGGAGATCGGACTCGGCTCAGTAGATCAAAACCCCGACGATCAGGACGTAGGCTATTGGATACGAGACGCTCAAAATGATGTCACGGACGGTGGCTGGTACATTCTTCTCGAAAGTCCTCCGGCGGCTCCAATCGATTGCGAATTTGATCACGATTCCGAATATGAAGATCAAGCTTGAAAGAAGAATGGCGGCCCTTATCCGAGAAGTCGAAATCGGACATTTCTGGGAATCAGGAAGCTTAGCGGAGTGTATCCAAAAATTTGGCGGACTGGACTTTGGAGCCTACCTTATTATGAGGAAGCTGTCGATCACTTTGAAATAAGATGTATTGGGCAGCACGTGACTCCACACGCAATGAGCAACGAGAGCCAGCGCGAAATCCGTCGACAGGAGTATGGCTCTAGCGTTCGCATCTTGGATCCAAGTGGTCATGTAAGCCAGGATCACGAGCATGGCGACGGGGATGAAGACCTGTGACACCGTGACGAGATATATTTCGTAAGTCGAGAATCGATTGAGAAAGTCCAACTCTCTCACGTGTGAGCATTCTCATGATTTTTTGAATTCGCCACTAATTGTCGTGGAATATACCTTGATGATGTATGGCTGCCAGCTCCTTTCCAGTGTAAATCGAGCAACGAGGCAGGAGTATTCGCCAGTATTAGTTTTTGAAGTGCAATAGTGGTCTTCAAACCACGAGAGTGTGAAATCAGTCAAACTCAGCGAGCTAGAGACTTGTATGGGTTGCGTCTTCTTCCACAGGTAGACTATCTGCTCAGTCGTGTAACCATAACTGGACATCTTAATCGAACAGGATTGGGTATCGAAGGGAAAATATTTCAGATGCATCGGGCAGGACAACTTGAGCTGAAGACGACGGCTGAGCATGATCTCGCCATTCGGGAAAACCCTGACCAGACTATTGTCCTGGAGAAAGAACAGCCATGTAGTGCTTCCTTATTCTAATCAACAGACCTTCAATTGAGGAGATCGAGGATCGTATGACCATCGAGAGCATCTCGCGAGAAGTATCGACGCGTTCCTACCTTCATGAGCTGGAAATCATGGCCACTGATCTGGTTGGTGAAAAACGTGTCAGGCGTCCAGAGGGAATGCCTATCAACGTTTTCGAAGGTCGCGTTGGGTCGCCCAATAGTCGTGGGCTCATACGCCAGCTTCGGTTCGTGCCACTGCTGTCGGAAGGTGAGCTGCGCGCTGTATGACATGTCGTTCGAGTTGAAATCCCCGAGTGACCTCACGTACACGTTCACGAAAACCATTGTGGGACCGACAGGGGGTTGCTTCTCGTAGTTCTTCCATGCTGTCGTCCAGTTGGTTGCAATAACAGATTCTGCGAGTATGAAGGAAAAAACGATAAATGCCGCTCTCGTCATGCTCGGTTCCGCTGCCGCCTCGTCAAGAGAAACTGTCCACTTGGCTTGGATTCGTCTTCCCGATTCTCCGTTCTGTTCTCGGTGAGGAAGGCGGCGTGTGTCAACATTGGCGACCGACAGCGGTATGCCCTCTCTCTCGAAGATAATTCGTTGAATTTCCAAATGATAATAGAAACGGATCTCTGTTGACATCCAACCGATTGGTCCAATCAAAAACGGCACACACGGTGCTGCTTTCAGACGATCTCTCATTCGAAGTTTTTCTCCGTTCATTGACTCTGATTCCATAGTTATGATTCGGGAGGAGAGGATGTCGACTACGGAAACTAAGGAGATCTATTGTCGGCGACTCGACGACTCAGGCTTCCGATAGATCTAGGTCGTGAAAGGAGCGCTTCTCGGAGCATCGACGGACTGCAGCGCTCCAGTATCTGAAACGCGAACTCCTCGAAGACGTCTCAATACCCATTATTAGAGCGCGTCACTTCATGCTTTTCGCATATTTAGCATGAAAATGCCTATTCCTGGACTTTTCTCATAAGAAAGCATATTCAAGGACTCGGGGCATATCGTAGCATATTATGCTGCCTAAGCGCCCTCTACACCCAAGAACAGGACTTCCTTCGAACCATGGTGTCCCAACAGACATTCTCACAGATCGAAGCTCGAGAAAAATCGAGCGACGTGCACGTTAGAGCGATTCGGAAATCATTCGAATCCGCATGTCTACCGATCGGCGTCGTTCTGCCGCAAGTGGCTCGCGGATTCAGAAACGAGATTATCTCAATCGTCGATCAGAAGTCAGTGTCGATTG
>NW_003805000.1:139346-140375 GCF_000255335.2 Galendromus occidentalis | reverse complement strand
GTATCAACATCATGGCGCGGGGAGTCTGAGGACATCACTGAAAATGGTCATCGTGAAGGGAGATCGTTCTGACTTGGGAAACTTGGCGATCAGCGCCAACTCCCGACCTAGCCTTCAAGCCTAGAGTTTACTGGTCTTGGCGAAGCGCAAAAATGGCACCATACCAAGTTTGACGAAGACGAATAAATTCGAAATTTTCAATGTATTTGCGATTCTCTTGAACGCTGCGAGACGAGGAATGTCCATTTCATGATCTATCCATTTCAATCTATTTATTCTACTCCGTCATTGTTCCTGCGAGAAGTTGCTGCGGACTCACTCGAGGTCGATGGGATCAATGCGAAAAATCTCTGAGACCTACTTCTGAAGGCGCGCCTCTGCCCAGGGAACTGTTCCTCGGTCTGACTTACTAAGTCAGGCACCTTTCAATTGCGAACCGCATAATCGACGGATTCAACTTTTATCTATTTCTTGGAGCGTGACCGTTGGTGACGCGAGGTGTTGACCACAGGTTGTGAATCACTCAATACACGCCACCTGACGCTTGAAAGATCCATTTCCAGCAGCGTCTTGTCTAAAGACGGCACTGGAATCGCTGGTAGAGATTGTCGTCAAGATTTGATTTTCTCGATGGAAGTCCGTGCTTGATGCGAGCGTGCCATATGACCAGCGAAAAAGATTCATTCACAGAGGGGATGCTGCCTTCAAGTAAAAATCCTCTGACGGGACGATGGGACGCGTTCTCCACTCCGCATGTGTATTATGAAGAAGAAGAAGCCCTGGGTGAACCGTCATGCATCACTAGAGAATGGGAGTCTGGAGCCAATTCGAATACACGAAGGTATGCGTCTTCGGACTATCGTCACGGGAATCTACTGAACCAGACAAGAACTACTCGCATGAAGCTAGGTGGAGCACTTATTATTTCTCTCTTCGAGTTGAGACGAATCAGGGAGGTAAATGAATATCAACTGTGAGGCGAGTCATTGTGGGTGTAAGTGTGTGCGATTCGATAGCGATAGCTCGAGA
>NW_003805000.1:132258-139326 GCF_000255335.2 Galendromus occidentalis | reverse complement strand
TCCATTTCGTAATCCATTCATTTCAATCTATTTATTCTACTCCGCTTATTCCAATCTTCTTATTCGAATCCGCCATTGTTTCTGCGAAAAGTCGCTGCGGACTTACTCGAGGACGATGGGATCAATGCGAAAAATCTCTGATACCAAAGAGATTCGATCGAGGGGAACTCAGCGCCGGTTCTGAAGGCGCGCCTCTGCCGAGGGAACTGGTCCTCGGTCTGAGTTACCAAGTCAGGCACCTTTCGATTGCGACCCTCATAATCGACGGATTCAACTTTTATCTATTTCTTAGAGCGTGACCGTTGGTGACGCGAGGTGTTGACCACACGTTGTAAATCACTCAAACCACGCCACCTGACGCTTGAAAGATCCATTTGCAGCAGCGCCTTGGCTAAAGACGGTACAGGAATCGCTGGTAGAGATTGTCGTCAAGCCTTGATTTTCTCGATGGAAGTCCGTGCTTGACGCGCGCGTGCTATATGACCAGCGAAAGAAATTCCGGACAAGAACTACTCGCATGAAGCTAGTTGGAGCGAACGCTTATTATTGCTCTCGTCGAGTTGAGACGAATCAGGGAGGTAAATGAACATCAATTGTGAGGCGAATCATTGTGGGTGTAAGTGTGTGCGATTCGATAGCGATAGCTCGAGAAATGTGACAGGAATCTCCTCGCGGTAAGAGGCGGGAATTTTTTTCCGGTAACATTCCTGTATCGACGACTCCACGCACCGTCGGAGTCGATCGAAGCTGTTGGGACTTGGGACGCAGTAGCGTGCTCCCCGGGCGGCACTATCAAGGGGGCGGCATTTCCGGGTTTGACATTAAAGAAACGGTTACATTCGTGGAAATTTTCGGAATTTCTCTCGAAAAATATTCGGACAGGGGGCGGCATTTTGCTTGATCGCGCCAAAAGACTCAAAATTTTCGTTAACCGCCCCGGGCACCGTGAAGGGGTTGCACGCCACTGTTGAGACGGTCTTGTCGGATACAATGATCGAGCATCACATGTGGAGAAATGTTCAATGAAAAGGGCCATAGAGCGAGACTATACGAGCCCAGAGCAATCTGATTCAATGAGAGTCTCTCCCCCTTAGGTCAGCTCATCTCAGCTCGATGCAGCGTCCCGAGGTATCTTTTCGAACCTTCACGGTCAGCAGGGAGGCTCAAATTCAGCATCCCGAGGACGGAGCTTTGATCACGCATCTTCGCATCGTTCCTGCTCGTCCTCCAACCGACACTTCCCTTCAAGAGAGCTTTCGGCGTTAGTCTGCCTAGTCCCGACCGAAGTCCTGTAGGGGCCGTCGAAATCAATTGACGAGCTTACAATTAGTGCGTCGCTCTCCCTCCAGACTCCTGAGCTTTTCAACAAACCCATCTGAACAGCTCGCTTCATTCATCCAAAATGAATACGAGACCAACGTCTATTCGAGTACGTAGACGACGTAGCTTTCCTTCATCGCTCGTCGATCCAGTCGATTCCCAAGAATCGTGGAGTTCCAGCTCTGGGCTCTCTGATCGAAGTCTTTGCAGGGAAGAGAATAATTATAGGTACAAGCTGTACTGCCATGGTCGATCGCGAATGGCCATCTCGAAGCTCGATTATTCGAATTTTGCTTATGCTACGGCGCGGCGTAGGTAGCGATATGCACGCGCAATCCGAATGGAGTACGCATCGCAGTGAACGCTCGAATATCCACTTCAATTTCATCGAGGTTTCGCAGTTCGATAATTAAGGGCGTTTTTCCTCCGAGGCTCCCACCAGAGTTCCCCTCGGAAGAGGAAGGAAGCATCCAGACGACTGAAAAGACCAATGTGTGAGCGGGCACGCGGACGAACAAACGGAAGAGCCGACCGCGTGGAAGGACGCACCGACTCGTACAGGAAACTCAACATTATTCATGCGTACGCGAGACCGCGTGCTGATGCGTGGCGCACACCGGATACTGATAATGCGTGCCTGATGAATGGAAGGCGCCCACGAAGCCGCTCGGCAGCCGTCGGTCGACAAGGACGACTTCCAGCAGCAGCTGCTGACAGATGGATCGACGCCACCAGCTGCTGGATGACAGAAGTTTACAGAGGCGCGAAAAAATGGAGAGCTCCCTGCTAACGAGAGCCTGCTACGACCTCTACGGAAGGCGGAATTCGATAAATAAGAACGAGCCATATTTCAATGGGCGCTCGATTCGATATCGACTTCTGGGCTTCTGGCCGAAGGCTGTCGAGCTCCCGTACTTGGGTTAGAGACGCGTGACGTCGGTTGTTGTGAGCTTCCCCGATCCCTGGATCCCGATTCCGGCTATAGAGGAAACCCGATGGGTGTCAAACGGAATCGGAGGCGTTGTGAATCGTGACTTCATCCGACCGTATATATGTATAGGAGGGGCTCGTCTTACACGAATCGATGCGCGGTACTGGACCTCACTCCCGAAATCCGCGGATGAATACCGACCGACGGAAAATTCGCGGTTTCACGTGGCGCGCTGAGTTTCGAGAAATCCGTACGATGAACGTTTCCGCAGTTTTAGTTGCCATCAAGGGAGAGTACAGGTGTGTTTCCACCGATTTCGATGATTCGATCAAGAGACTCGCCCAAACGGCGACCACTAGCAATCGGTTTTTGAATTGCCGACTATTCATCGCCGCACGTGTTTCATAAGCCTCTTCGACAGCTCCCTCTGCCTCCGAGGGTCGGGAGACGATGTACTCGGTGAGCAGCTTATTATCACGGCCATTCGTCTATCGAATAGCATCAAGGCTCGTACTCTGAACGGCCATTGATCTCCGAAGCGCGCGTTTTCGTACGGAACCATCAAAAGTGGCACCTTTCAATCATCTCGCCCTCCGTACGCGCTCCGAGCGATGGAACATAATGAGCTCACCATTATACGTCGACCCTCCACGATAATAATGATAATTTCTTCAAGAATATTGGAAATCCGACGAGGGCTTCCTTCGTATCCCTTTGATTACCGCAAGTCTACGGCAGGCACAAATGTGCGCTACTCTCCTTAATAAAATATGTATATTGCGTTGGCAACCAAGTTCAGGTGCACGCCTATCTCAAGTTGCACCAGTAGTTTGACCGAGTCAGCGTGCCCCGCTGACGCTTCCCCCACATGCGGTTATATCCCGGCCCACCCGCCATCGCTTAGAGAGCGACCGACCGATGTTGCAGCGTGATTACACTTCCTGCTGGCTTGTGCAGGCTGCTGAAAGAGAAGAGCCCCCTGGATAATACATGCTGGATCGGCTTATTGTGTGCGAATATCCATCTGCTGCCAAGATGGCAGACCTCGTGGACTTCTAACACTTAGCTTCAAACGGCCAAAAGGCTCCGGCTGAGACCACAGGAGAGCTGAGCTCTCGGACGGCTCCCTCGTTGTAGCCGCTGACATCCGGCTGCTCTCATGGCCACTGGTACAATTCAGGACGAGCGATGGGAGGATCAGCCCAACGATAACTAATTGAAGGTAAACACTCTGGGATTTGGAAGGTTTCGCGTTAGATGTGATCCCCTCTCTCCTTAGCTACGCAAAGTCTTCGAATCGTTCGCCAGGATTCCTCCGTTCCAGACAAGCTGACTCAACTTCCGTCGATGGATCCGGAAAAAGCTTGAAATTTGGCTCCGTCTGATGTTGACGCTGTCATGGCGTTGTACTTACCGCCACAGGGAGTCCCTTTTTCGATTTACCGATGTTGTGAGCAGAGCCCTCTCTGAGAAGATCTTTTCTTTCTCGCGATTATTCTGCGAGATGCTTCCTCGACATTCTAAAATATTCCCACGTGTATGGTTCTTCTCCCCCTCCGCGTGACAGGGGGAGATTCGCCGATATTGTGAGACGTTGGCATCGCGGAATTTCTCTCCTTTCGCGTGAGCCGCTCCCTCCGAGCAGCGCTTCTTATTAGTCTAATGTAAGTGTCGCCGCTCCTTTAGAGGAAAACGCTCTCCACGAAATTTCCAAAAAAAGATCGACGACCGTCCCGAGAAGGGCACGGACCGTCTTACTGCTTCCCTCTCCTCTCTGATAATTGATCGTCGGTATTCGACTCGGGAGAAGTCACTCCTTCCGAACAATTACTCAGCCTCGAACGCCAGAGAGGAAAAATGAGCAACAGGAGCGGGAAAACGAGGAGAGAAACGAGCGAGACGAGATCGGCGAATCGACATCGGATATACCCCTACACGAATCGGAGAGCTTCGATTGAGCATCCATATTCCCAGAGGTCGCCGATCTGAACACGTCAATAGCGAAAGTTTGGAGCTCGCGTCGGGCGGGCATATCGATGTTCTGCTCGTTCCAATTTCCCCTCGAGATATAGCTCACGATTCCGCTGTGGACGACCGAAGTTTTGATGAGCCGATTTCGACAACTAACCGAGGTTTCTGATAGTGAGTCTCGCGCAAACTCTCCCCGGAGCGCATTAAAGCTAATGCGCGCTGCGATTGGATCGTATTCGCTTCGCGTGATCTGCCACAATAAATGGAACAAGGCGTAAATTTCTTCCAAAAGAGCAGTAATAATACGTGACGATGTGGCTGATTCGCTGCGCCTCCCTCCGCTCGTCATCCAGCCCTCCTGGATTTCTGCCACGCTCGAGTTCCGGACGAGGCAACAGAACCAGAGAGTGAACTCGCGCATAACCACGCAGGCGAAGGAACAGAAGAGACAGAACTTCTCAACGCGGAGCACGATGTGATTTGAACCAGCACAAAGTGTCGCTTTGGCCGCAGTAAGGCCGCCGCAGTTGACGATCATATCTGCTCGTTAACGACCCAAACGAGGGCAGTTCAGCCTGCTCGCGTGCAGCCCTTCCGGCAAGAATTTAGTGACACCCGCGACTCAACGAGGGCTCGCATGGGAGGATCGTCGCTATTATCGACATTCCTCATTTTGGGTTCGATACAAGTTTATTCAATGAATTCACAATTTCTCCACGGAACACTGGAGGCAAGACTATCCATCGGGATTAGGTAGCATGAAAGGGACCCCGGGGAGCTTGAAATCGGCCATCCCCATATATTGCATGACGTACATTCCCATAACCGTGAGAAAAACAAACAAAAAACAAGCAGCACAAGCATAGAAGCCCGGTGGAAGCCCTGTCTGCGGTGCGTCGCCGAGAACGAATCCTCGTTTGCGTAAACGCGACTCCAGTCGTGAAGCTCGCTCTTTCACGCCCGGACCACTCGAAAGAGAGCTCGGACCCCTGGTCTTGGATAGAGAGGTCAGACTCGTGGACAGAGAACGGGACGCGGATGGAGCAGGTCGCGGTGCCTTGGATGCGGAGCGAGATGTTCTCGACTTCATTTTGCAGGATTAGATTTCTTCGCTGGTCGGATCTCCGGAAGTCGCGACATCGTTGTTTCAACAAATATCATGCATATCACATCCCATAAGAGCCCTGAAAGTTCGCTCGGCAAACATGGAGAGAAGCTGAGTTCTGATTGCAATCAATAATTTTACCTCCTGTGTTTTCACGGTAAAAGGTCGAGACGATTTTCTTGTACTCCTAAGTCAGCGGAGACCTTGCTCTGGGCCGAATCATTCGCATTTCGTCGAGAATTCGGTTTCAAGCCAGAGTCAGATTTCGAAATCGTAATCTGTGGTTCGGGTCGAGGTCAACTACATGTACGTTTTTAAGCAGAGCGGAAGAGAAATGTAGGGGGAAGTTTTACGGGATGTTCCGGAGATTATCGTTCAGGAGGCAAGATATCCGGCGCCCCGAGCAAATGGAACGAGACCGGAGATCCGAGCGAGGGAAGCTCCAGGCGCAATCAATGTTGGCGAGTAGGTAGTACCTAGGCCTTATTCGCCGCCTCGCCGAGCTTACTCCGACTTTCCTCGGCGCCGGGAACGAAGGGGCCGGAGGAGGAGAGGAGCCGGCCCCTCCGAGACCATTTGGATTTTCTGTAGTACCACTAAAGTAGACCGGCTCGTCTGCTCCGCTGTCCATCTGCACGCTTGCTTGTAAATTGCACGGCGAGGGTTCACCGGGGACTCGTTCGGCGAGGGAACTTCTGAGCCCATCGAAACATTGAATTCGTCCGTCTACCGCCATCATACAAGCCCGTACCGGTTTCAGTCCTTTCGATTAGCACCGTGACGTTATTCGCAATCGAAGCAAAAAACGCTCTTGTACGGAACCCGTGACATTGGTCGGATTAGATTGGGACCTTTCTCAAGAATTAGCGTTTTTCATTGAAGACCAAAAGTCTTAGGAGGAGCCCTCTGACACGCTGAGCGGAAATTTCGAAACGTCCTGCTACACGTGGCCGTGACGCAAAACCTGAAAGAGTACTCACACAGTTCCCGCGGTGTTAACACAAGCCACTGTTGACACAAGGCGGTGTTGACATAGGGCAGCGTTCTTGCAGCGCCCGACAGCAGTGAGTTCGAAGACACCGTTTTCCACAGTGTCCGAACTTCTTCTGCCAGCTCGAAGGAGAAGATTTTCCGAAAATTAAAAACGCAAGTCTGCTCTGAACGTGCCCCAAGCTCCCCATTGGACTCGCGATCATCATTCGCTATCCCCCTGCCCCTTCCTTTCCGATTCTTGTTGCGCAGAGCTCATTCAATTCCACCGGAAATCGGGAATTGTCCTGCAGGATTCAAATCGTTGGGCGATGCATCGATTCGGGAGGTTCTGGTCGGGACAGATGGGGCGAAGCCTGATTGGATTCCCACCGAGGTCAAAAGGAACATGCTATGGGATGGCTCCTTGAGGAATGTTTTATCAACGGGGGAGGCCGACGTGAGTCTTCTGTGGCTTGTACACGAGGAGACGTAACGTTGCAGGAGCGTCCTGTCACGTCCCGGGAGCAAGATACTCGTGAAATTAGGCCTCGTCCCGACGGCGAGCAAGCAGCTAAGCATCCTAGGATTCAATCTGCTTAAGAGCCTCTCCTACGTCCTAGATGTTGTCGTCGTGGATAGCCGTTCCTCAGGGCTCTGATTTAAGCCATTAGAATAATTCAGCTTAGCCTCGAATCGCCCACACGCACCACCGCGATTTCACGCTTTCTCGGATTAGTTCTGTACACCTATTCGCCACGTTTAGACGGAT